>NC_041337.1:27358172-27410672 GCF_004354835.1 Perca flavescens
TTTGTATCTTTAATGCCTTTATCACGTCCTGTTAGTCAGGTGTATGCTTATTACTCCATAATGAGGTGTCTGTTTTGCTTGACCACATCCACAGGATTCAAATCTGACTGCTGTTGGCAGGTTTACAGTTATGACAATTTTAAATTCACTTTTACAGTGATTGATCATCCTAAATTACTACCAAGTAGCTTAACATTGAGAGAAGATGTGGTTTTATAATGGTATACATAATATAAACATCACTGATATAGCTCTTAAGCCTTGTGTTGACTTCAGGTCCACATTGACGGTTTAAATTTTTGTTTTATATCAGAAAATATGGGACGTAGGAAATAAAGCGCTGAAAATGTATAAAAAGAAAAATGTAACAATTTAAAACATTGGAAAAAGCAAAAACAAACATGTGTATCAAAAGCACGTCGAAAAAAAGTGTTTTTTCAAGTTTGTGAAGAAGAACACAAAGGGTTAAAGGCATTTACTCCATGCAGCTTTGGTATTTCACACTATCATCCTTAAGGTGATGAAGGTGGAGAAATTACGTCACAGTCCCATAGCTGAGCCTCTGTGGTCACTCCCAAATTCAGGAAAACAAGTGATTCATACTGAGTAGCAACCTCCTGGATTAATGTCATCAGTATATTTGGTTACACCTCTAAAGTTGAAAAAAACACACACAAGGAATACCACTTGATTTTGAAGTGGAATACCCGATAGCAGACTCTGGCAAGAACACAAAAGAATAGAAAGGTTGTTGGTGAAGGAAGGGATGCTCCAAAAGCCTAAAATACACCAATTAACAAGGAAAATGCTTGTGTGTACGTATTAGTTCAATGGTCAGTACTAGAAATCAGTCAAGTCCTAGGTGAAATCAATCAACATATTAGTACAGAGTTGGGAAGAACGTAGTATTACCCAGCACAAATGGTTAGGTATTTAAACTACTGGATGTCTTGGTCAGTGTTTATCTGGCAGGATATTTACGTAGGTCTCAGTTGATAGGACAGTGAGCACCAGTAATATATCACGGTGCTTCAATTTAAAAAGAAATAAAATAGAAACTTGTAATAACCCACACATTTCTTGAATTTTTCAGTTCTATCATCAATCCATGCATAGTAAAAATTGCTAATTCATCCATGCATTCTTTATCTGTCAGTTGCAGGCATTGACAGCACATTCTGTTTTGGTTTCTGAGTTTAACAGATACCTGAGTTCTCAACCAGTGTGAGATTTACCAGCAGTTAAAAGAAATGGCAGCCAACTCTGCAAAATACCTGTTCAAAATTAGGTCAGGAGATTATTAGAAATATACTGGCAGCAGTGTTAATGCATCAAATGTTCCTGGGTTTGTACATTAGCTAAGATTCAGTATTCAACCATGATGTCTCATAACAACACAAAGCTAACCAAAGTTTGCCAAAAAGGCTTAAATAAAAACACATTTGACAGAACACGTCTAATCAAGTAGTTGTTTTGCATGATTGCTAGATAAAGCTTAATTAATATTATATTAATATTATCTTAAGTAGCTTATTACATGTTAAAGGGTTACCTTGATGAGTTTCAACCCAAATCCTTTCTCTTGATTAGGAGGCACATTTTATGTGCTCCTCCTATTTTATTCATGTGGTTTGAAAGGGTCAGTTGAAAAGAAAAATCCCTGTATTAGCTCTGCTAGCAAACTAGCATAACTAAACAAGCTAACATTAGCCACAGTAAATAGCAAAAAACACACATTGCATTGATCGTTGTTCTTTTAAATACTTAAATAAATATATATTTTAACCACTTCTACTAATAAAATAAAATAAAATAAAATCAGTAGCAACCTGTAACAAAATAACAGCTCTCGTTAAAATAAATAAATAATATGAAATAATGTTCTAAATATGACCTCTTCTGTGTTAGAAAATCCAGCTTAAACAAAAATATCTCTTATACCTTTTTCAATGTAATAAGATAAATAATAAAGACACTGAAACATATGTGCCAGCTTTGCACACTGCAAACTCTCCCTTGTCCGGTCCCGACTGGGACGATGTCGTGGGACAGTTTGCAGTTCAATCTAATGAAGCTACACTAGCTGCACTAGTCTTGTTTTATGGTTGTGCGACTCCGCAGAGCTTTCGTGATCTCGTAAAGTGGCCTGATGTTTTATACTTATGCGCTGGTGGTGTCGTTGAGCGGCATGTGTGTGTGTGTGTGTGGGTAATGGGCGGGGGAAGTGAGGTGACGGCGAGCAGGAACGACTCTAGAGTCATAGTGGGGAGAAACAAAGTGTCTCCTCTGTGTTTTTCTGACCACGATGGAAAATCTTTAGCAGACATGCTTGACATTTTGTGTGTAATGCTGCTCGCTGTCTGCCCTGGTCCCTGTGTATATGGCGTCATGAAGTGCCCCACAAGGCAGCCTCTCTAGAATTCGTCACACAACTAAGTACCGTAGTATTGTGTGCAAAGCGCCAGTCAATTTAAGTACATGTTAATGGTCCCATGAAAAACAAGCGAAAACCAGACATTTTCATGAATTTATAACAAGCAAGGTTACCTCCTTTCTCTGCTTTTTGCCGTAGCCCAGAGAATTTGGCCAAACCATGAGAGAGACATCATGGCTTTCAAGCGAAAGTGGCAGTTGGTCAAGGCCACTCCCACCCTCCACCTTGCCCTCCCTCTCCTCCTCAATAGCTTCAGACACAGAAATGGCACATCCTAAGGAAAGCTCATTGTGGGACTGGCTCTTAGTGGCTGTAGTTCTGCACCAAAGCTGAATTTTGGGAAAGAGACTTCAGATACAGTATTAGGGGACCACACTAAGGTCTATATAAAAAGCATCCAAACAGCACCATGTCATGGGACCTTTAAATGTGGCAATAACTGCTGTAACCTATAATCAGTTCCACTCATTTATGCCTGACTGTTAAAGGAGTTCCTTGTATGAGTGTGTGACAGCTCTTCAGAATTACTGTACGTCCAGCAGGAATGTCACATCGTTTAGCCTCTGTTGTGCTCCTGTTTTTCCCAGTATCAAGCTCAGCTAAGTGAATTTAGCCTCCTCATCCACAGCCGGTAGTAGTGCAGGAATCTGGTCTGACTGCACCAAGCATGCACAGACCAGCGCGGGAATGTAATTCAGTAGCGTGACGTCACCAAGGGGGAAGTAAATAATTACAGTTACCTCCTCCTTACTGTACAGTAGAGTAGTTATTTTCACTGACACATTTTTTAGCTTTTGTTAAAATTCCATGATATACTGTATATCAAGTGTTAGTATTAAAGCTATAGTCGTAGTTTCTGTCTCCACATGAGGAATTGTAAGTAATGACAACAATTCTGTCGGTGCATCCATATGACACAAGCCTTCCATGAACGCACTTCACCCTCACCAAATAATGATGTCTCTGTTCTATTTAAATGTCCCAGTAAGCCATGATAGTGTGACACTGAGCCAGCATGAACAATACCAGGGCCCTGAGACTAAATTAAGCCTTCATTAATGTTATTATCTAATGTGTGTTTTTCCAAGTGACATGTCAAAATATCTTCCGTAAAAAAGGCCTTTAAAGCACTAACACACCTGTATCACACCTACATCAGCAATATATTACTGACCTAAGAGCAATATGAAAACCATAAGCATGCTTATTATGATGTATTATTTAAACACACATACTCATGAAAGTACATCATAGAGGCCTACACACAGAATTATTTGGCAAAGTTATGTTTCTCATCATCGGTTGCTCATAAATAGAAGCCATTGTGTGTCTTTTTTGATCACAGTCCCGTGAAAGGTGACTCTGCTGTGAGATTGGTTGGCTGTTGTCTTCCTCTCAGGATTTGAATCTTTATTTGTATAAAATCACAGAAATCATGCTAATGTAAAGACAATATTATACTTGCATGGAAAAAAAAAAAACGACTGTTAAAGGTAAATATATTAAAGTTTACATTTTTCTTAGGCCCATTTTTCTCAACACAGCTTACAATGTGTAGAGTATGTTTAGTTTAATGATTGATGGCCTGATAGCATGAAACAATGCTAATAAGCTAACTTTAAGATAGCTAAAGAACAGATTTTGGGATTTTATTTACTGAACATATTTCATATAAAGTGCTTGACAAATAAATAAATAAAAATCAGAGCACACAGAAATTTGATATAATATTTCTGGGACTGACTCTGTGAAAAAGCATGAATGTTAGCCCCCCCAGCACGGGAGATCAATTAAGCCTGGAGCCTGTTATGTTAAACGGCTAAATGGTTTCGTGTTTTTGTTCAAACTGATAAAATCAGAGCAACGTTTAACCAGTCAACTGAACCCTTGAGGCCTAATTAAACACCATTCATGGCTCTAATGGCTGTGTGTGTGTGTGTGTGTGTGTGTGTGTGTGTGTGTGTGTGTGTGTGTGTGTGTGTGTGTGTGTGTGTGTGTGGCTCAGATAGGGAGAGAACAGTGCTAAAAACTAAAACAAATAAAATAAACCTTCCCCTGTAAATCTGCAAATGTAACCAGTGACCATATAGACAATGCATATGGATTTCGGTAAGCTAAAAGCCTACAGTAAGTGGCCCAGGACCCGGCAGTGAAAACGAGCCTTGTGCTACTCGGTTTATCAAGCTAGCCTACTGTGTACTGCCATAGACTGGGACACAATGAGGGCTTAGCTGATGGGGGGACCTCATGGGTAAATTGAGGCATTTAAAAAGAAGCTGTGTTCAGCAGTAATCTGATCCACACCTGACTGGGGCTCTGCATTCCGAGTTCACAATGATCAGAGAAACTGCTACAAAGGGCCAGCACAAAGGAGATCTGAATAAAATGTAAAAAAATAAATAAATAAACCTAATTCTGAAAATGTGTTTAGAAAGAGAAAAATGAACAAGAGAGACATTTCAAATTTCATCCCATTTTATTGAATCTTTTCTTTTACATTTTATAACATCATATACACAGTACATACAGTTAACATTATGTACAGAGTGTTTCAAAGATAGTTAGTTTTTGTGAGATGGTTTTTGATAGAAGTTTCAAAAAGCTGTGTGCATTGTTCTACTGTACCTGGAGAAAAGCCAAGTCCCCAGAAAGAATTCAGTTATTGCTGTGAGAGGACGAAAGCAGATCTTGCAACAGATAAAAAGTCACAACGTTTTCTATAATACATTTTTTTACGCCATTTACATTAACATTCCTGATATAAACTAATTTACGGCGCAGCATTCAAGAAAGCCTATGGTAAGTAGAACGGTCTTATCCTGGACTGCTGCTCAGTGGAGAAACTTTGACTCAAGTCACGTGGAAGAAACCCAGAGAAATCAATCAATCTTCCAGTGCAAGGATCATAGTTCCATAGTCATCATCACTCAGCTCCATCTGCCACTGCTATAAATATGTTGATGTGCTTCCCTGTTCTGCTCTTTTGTCAATACACTGCATGTCAGATGCACGAGAGCGAGAGAGGGGGAAGTAAGAGAGCAGAAGGTAATGCCATTTAATGGACGGCATTACCAGACAGTATTAGACACCAATAATTACATCTAACCATGTCTGGTAAGACGCCTATCAACAGGCTGGAAAGATGACCTCTGAGCTTTCACCTGTGCAAAAGAGGAAGAAGAGAGATGGAGGGAACAGAGCAGTGTAGCAGAAACAGGTTGAAATGAACAGTTCCTCTTTTGTTGCGGCTGCAGACTCTATACACGCTACACATTCACTTATTTGTACATTTTAATTGGCCAAGCATGCAGGGCAAGAATAAAGCCACAAGTGAACACACCAAGGCATGAAGCAAAGTACAGTAGGCTTGGCAAATTCTTTCCGTTCCAGTCTTCTACATTAATACACAAATATGCGATGGCAACACAAAGAAAAGAGACAATTGGAGGGGGGGGAAAGCTATTTCATGTTTCTGTGGCTTCAATAATGGAGCTGGCTGGCCAAATAAAGGTGCGGCTCAATATTTGCGGGGTAATTCTCCCTCCTTAAACAAACACTAGGTCTCTGCTCGTTCCATGTCTATTATTTGCATGTTTCTAAGGTCTGTTTGAAGGCTTTACCTATTAATTTTAGTCCAGACATGGATGAAAATCGTTTGTCTTCAGTTCAGTAATATTTAATCTCTACTGTTTCAAATCAAAGCCGTAAGAAATCTGTGTACGTTTTTACATTCTAGCATGCCTAACACACTACCTAAAGTCATTTTTTGTTGTAGAGACTCCTGTCTACTTAAAGCATTTTTGTGGCGAAAAGCTTGGGAAGCTGGGAGGAGGCCACCACGTCTGTAGCTCAGTTTTTTTTTTTTTTTTTTTACCAGTAAAGCACTCTCAGGTGAGCTCATGTGTCAGTTTCAGGATGTGCCACGCAGGTGAGGCTAGTCGGACCAACCCGCCACACAACACAAAGACCAACGCTGTTCAGGGGAGGGAACAGGGAAATAAGGCCCTGCAGGACCGGTGGAACCATCAACCGACTGTTATTCTTTATCTTGGGTGGGGTGGGGTTGCTAAAAAGTTTTTCTTTTTAAACAGGGAAGTAAGTAAAGAATTCAGAAACAGGACCACTTACTGCGTAAAAGATCTGCTCTTTCATGTTTCTACTTCAACAATCTCAAGCTGTTTCAGTCATAAATATTCATGTATTTTATTACCAACTATGTCCTGTCTGTCAACACTGTGCATCATCTGTGACCTTTTTTGCAACCCCAGAATACAGAGACAATCCTGCTTATAAGGTTTACCATTCAATGGCAACATCTAAGGATTCTTACAGATTTCAATTCACTTAAGTTATTCACTTATTTCACATTTCTTTGGATTAAACATTTGAGCACCGGAGACCACAGAGTCACCCAGGAAACATCGTTACCAGACAGTGTTAGAACAACAGTTGTACAATCCAGCACTGTAAGGTAAGATGGATCCTGAGAGCCATTTTTGCTGCTGCTGCTGCTGCTGCTGCTCAAGTATTTGAGCCGATCCAGGGCCCTGGCCAGGAGCACGTTGCTGCTAACGTTGCTAAAGCGGTTTGTCTGGTTGCAGATGACTATCATCATCATTACCAGGCAGTATTAGAGAAAGTGATGATATCCAATGCTGCCTCGTAAGATGGAGATAATCACCCAAACATCTCATTACTAAACTGATGGAACAGGTTGGGGATAACTTTGGTTGTAGAACATAATGTGTGAGTGCCAGTTATTAAATGTTAATGAATGAATGACATCTACTGAAGCAGATTTGGGAGTGAGTAGTAAACCTAACCATAAATACCTTTGAAAGAAAAGGGAACTCAACCTTAAATGATTAGGGTATATGGGTACGTAAGAGTGAAATAAGTAAGTATGCCATAAATTAAGCCATGTATAGCCTAAAAATTGCATTGTAAATAGGCGTCGGGAAGTCTATATTTGGAGACCACCTCTCTAAAATATAATTGCTGAGCCCTTGTTGTGGTTTTTAGCTTAAACTCGCTGTCACAGAAGACTGGGCCACAGTAGTTGTTAATGATTGCCCAAACCTGTTACGACTAGTCTAAATCTATGGCACGGCAAAGTTGGGAGGCCTGCTTTTCACACAATGCATGGCAGTTACTAATTTCAAACGCCGCACGTCGTGCACCTTCACTTAAAATTGTCACCAAGTCAAAAGCACGTCAGCCTCAGGGAGCTGTTTCTGTTCAACATCATATCCCGCCAGAAGAGTAATTGTGTTTTTACGCAACATACTGTTCTGTCTCTCTAATAAAACTGTGTTGTCAAGTCGGTTTCAACAGATGTTTTATGGAATGGAAAAAAAAGGAAAAAGCCAATTTTTCTTTTCTGTTTTCCGTTGGTGGAGATCTTAGGCCGTTGTCTTTCTGTTTGCTGAATGATAAAAGGCTGATGGAATGCTGCTCAGCTCGACCTGAGCCGACGCTGTGTATGCAGAAGGTCACTGAAACAGCCCTCGTTTGCTGAATAACGTGGATCATTCACAGGTACACCGCGTGAAATCCTCACACCCCATACTACTGACATTTTAATCTCTAAATTAAACATTAAATAAATATCTTATTATCTAGTTATTCTAAAAAGTCACTGTACTTTATATCTTGTCACATTAGATATAGAATATACTTCATCAAATGACGTGTAGGTTAACTACGGAAAGTTCCCCTTTTCTTTCAACAAAGATTTGATTGTTCATTTAGAATCAGCCCTCTCTTTTACAAAGTGACTACATTTCTCTTGGAACAAAAGCCCAAATAAAGAGATGAGACATTATTGTGTTCATTAAGAAAGAACAGGTTTCCAGTCATCCTGCAAGCAATGCAAAAGTAGAGCACACGAGAGAGGTAGAGAGAGAGAGAGAAAGAGAGAGAGAGGGGGAGGGAGAGGGAAAGAAAAGTCAGTATAAGGGAGGGAAAAGTTCAGGGAAAGAAGGGTGAAGGAAAATGGAGAATGCACCTGTAACCTTACCGTCATGAAAGGTACCCCCAAGGAAAGAATGTAACAAAACCAAAGTAAAGTGAGTACGTTTGGAGGGAGGGGGCTGAAAAAAAGAAAGAGAAAAAAGATCTTGAATTTCCACCCCGCTGCCTGAGAACGCTTCGTCTTCCTCCCGGTCAGTCAGGCCCCATGAAATGAGAAAGCCAAGCAGACCTGCTCTCCCAGATTCTATTTAGTTAATCATCAGCATTATAAACCAGTGCTGCAGGCCCTCTGAGGAAGAAAAGAAGGAGAGAGAGAAAGAAAGAGTGAAAAAAAAGATTAGCCCAGAAAACAAGTTGTGAAAATAACAGTACCTGAACAAAGTAGAGCATGTTACCTTTGAAATATCTAACCAACCCCTATGTCCAACAAACTTGGCTTCTTCTGTTCCCTCGTGGTTCAAAACGACCGAACTTTTCCCATTGTTGTACATAGTGCTCGGTGCAGTGTGGGAGTCTCAACCGCTTACGGCTGCCCACGCTTTTTGCCTGTTGGAAGTGAGGCGTGATCAGGTAACTCTGCCCTCTGTGCTGGAATGTGACTCCACTGTGAAGTCAACAACCCCATAGGTAAACTGGCCTGGCCCTTAATCAATAGTTGCTGTCTTTGTGAGAAAACAATGGCGGGGAAACCCAAAACCATATTTAACTCCGGACCTTATCTTAACGGCACCTAATTGGGCCTTGAGACAACTGAGAGGCAGCCTGGTAACCGGGATATTTAGGCCATGATACTGTCTATCATCCATGTGCCGCTGTAGTACTTCTAAATGTATACTTAGTGATTTACATTAGTAGTCAATGTTAGAGCTAGTAGCTCCTCCCCCTTGCTCGGTGTCCTTTCACCTTTCTGTTTTGAATATTTCAAATGAAGCACTAACATATTCAACTAATTTGATTATTGAAAGGGATTTGGACATTTACTTTCCTTCTTAATGCCTTTTTACATTTTTAATTCAAGCTACCTATCCACCCCTCCTCATCACGGACAGGTTCCTTTTGCATTCTATCAAAAACAGTAGAAAAGTAAAATCTGTCAGAAATGAATAATTAAATGTAATTATCTCCCTGGAGGCACAAAATGTAACATTACGTCTTGTTGATTCAAGTTGATTCAATGTTGCCAAAAAGAGGAAATTATTGTTTTAAATGGTAAACTGTAAGATGGAAACATCTTGAATCATATTATTATCATCATGGCTTCTTAATTAAAAGGGTTAAAAACATCCTTTAAATGTTAGCATAGCATTGACTTTTTAAAATGGCCCTGGTCCCTAATGCAGTCATTTACCCTTTTAGCTGAATCCAACCGCAGCTATAACTTAACCTCTCACCCAACGTGGTGATAAGGCCGACACTCTCTTTTAATTTCAAACCTATGACTCAAACACGAACAAACAACATCAAAATCAGTCCACCATTTCGCTTGGTCGTCCAATCATTAAATCTGGCTTTCTGTTGAAATTCTACTCTGCACTTCCCGCCCCTGCTGCCATACGCTGGCAGTGTGACCATCCCTCATGTGACTTGCAGCTATTCAGGTGTATGAAAGAAATGAACAAATGTTGCTCTTTCCACCAATCACAATCTTCCACCTCGCTCTGCAGTCGCCACTGTACAGTACATGGTCGACATTTTCCCTCCATTTTCCCTTCTCCTTCCCAGACTGCAACAGTCCTCGGCTGCTCAAAAAGACCTTAAGAGCAGCCTAGAAGACTTAATAATGTATACCTTCTATCTCGTGGAAATGATCTGCTCTGATAAGTCCACTGCTGCTGTCTGTCTGAACTTAACCCAACCTAAGAGGCAGGGAAAACGGACGAGCAGACATTTTACGTCCGACACACATCCACTTCATAACAGACTCTTTTTTTCATTTCAAAAGCGCATGACATAGGCGTTATTCTATCAAATCTTTACCTTAAAAAGCCAACGAAAGGAAAGCAGTAAGAAGTAAACCGTAGAAACAAAAACTCTAGAGAATATCTCCAAAGATTAACCGACAGTTTGTGGAAAAAAGTTGCGAAATGAGTTCTGAATTAACACTTAACAATAATGTTAAACTTATCAGGTATTCCTATTTGATTATTATATATTGGTAGGTAAAGCGGTTTCATACCATGGATGTTTCCTTGTGAAGCAGATTTTAAAGCTCTAAAAGAAGGAGTCAGCCTCCGTCCTCATATCCTTTGACAAGTCTGGCAGTTTGCCTTTACCTGCCCCAACTGGTCTATCCAGTTTAGGAATGAGCGTTGGCTTCTATTGTTTCCTCTTCTTTCTCCCCGGTTAAAAGGAGCTGGAATTCGATACACATTATTTTCGCTTCCCATCGAAACTAGCTAGACCCTCCTATATCAGCACACAATCGCAGAGGGCTACATACGCTGACCTAATTTTCTGATCTTAGTCGATGAACAAATGTCCGTAAAGTTTTAACTCTGTTGACACTGAGCAACAGGTTATGACGACAGCTCGAGTCTTAAAGATGGAGAATGAAGACAAAGAAGGGAACACATTAGTGCATTTACCCAGTCGTTTCCCAGGTGTGGTCATCGAGCCAGAAACCCAAGACAAGAGGCATCATTGTATAAGAGCTCTTGACGCCCTGTTGGCTAGTCTTCCTCTTTCCTGCTCCTGCTGAAGGACAGTCGACCTCTGGAGTGGCGGGTAGGAAGAAAAAAAAAAGCCGTCCCTTTTCAGGTAGATGTAACCGTAGAGTCGGAGGAAGAGCCAAACCCCGGAACAAAACCAACCAGTTTGAAGCGCGTCAGCTCTCTTCCTGCTGCCCGAGCAGAACTTGTTTTTTTCCAGGTGCTCTTGTCTGCGGTGTTAGGCGGTTAAGCTTCTCAAGAAGACAGAGGCTGAATTTGTAAAGGGCTTGGTTTACATGTAGTCTGACCCCCGCCCTCCTCCCCTTCCCCCACAGGTGTAATTTTCAGGTCGCAGCCAATCTCCTTAGCCTCTTGCAACCACAGGTGTGTCCCCCTGCGTCTTTAGCCAATGGTGGTTGAGACGAAACCCCCCCACAACCCCTCCTACCCTCTGACTCCCACCTCACCGGTTCGCTCACCTCCGCCCTCCCCATGAGCCCCCAGGTACCTTGTTGTGTGTGTTTTTTATGATGTCAGCTCAGGCTTCTGTGGGAACAATCTCCTCTGTTCCTATTACAACACAGACAACAGCTAAAGAACCATCATCCTCAACTGCCGGACACACCTATCCTGTCCAAGCAGAGAAAATAAATCATCAGGCCGACACATTGCAAGGGACAGGTTTTCAAAAACATGTATCTGTGAGGTATTATCACATGCATAAACCATTGCCTACTTCTTAGCTGTATAAGTCCCCCATAACCTGAAATACCTGCCCTTTGCTCTCATGCACGTCTTTGTCCACACGCCTCTTTTGTCCTAACAATAACCCGGCTGAGTTACAGCGAGAGCAACAGGTGAACAAAGTGCAGGTGAGTAAAACTTGAGTAAGACACACCCGCAGTTTGAGTCGTGGGAGATGGGGGGAGCAGTGACAAGGGGCTGGTGGGGCCCCTGACCCCCAGGGGCAAACAGGGGCCTAATCCAAAACCTGGACATGGTTTGGCTGGATGCTGAGGAAGGCAGCCACTTTCGGTCTCGAGGTGTAATTGTCGGGATTAGTCTCTCAACAATGAGCACAATGGCAGAGCCGTATCCTGTTTCAGCAGGGGCGTGGCACAGGTTGCTGCAGAACTACGTTAACAAAAGATGGAAGAGGGCGATTGTCTGAATCTTTAAGTTAAACAAACCGTAGCAGTCTGTGAAATACTGACCCAAACTACAATAAAATCGCTCATTATCCACCAATCAAACACCTTTACCTTTCGATTCCAAGATAGTTATTACAATAAAGCTCTATGTTGAGCCTCAGTTCTGTACTGTGGATAATGAGTTGATTATGAAAAAAGCAGAAAAATAGTGATAGAAAGTCTGTGCATAAGCATTAAATGTTTTTTGTAGTCTTTCACACCATGTCAACTCTGAGTGAAGCTCAGACTCTTCAAAGGAGCAGTTAGTGAATTGCTCTGCTCTGAAAGGTTTGCTTTGTTCAGGCTCTTCATTTGCATACCAAATGAGGTTTGGAGGAAGGCAGGGGCCTGACCTGAACTTATTTGGGTACTGATGGCTATCTGGCCAGCCGGTCACGCAAGTCAGGATGTGAGGACATCCATCAGCAGCATTGACTCAACAGCCTCAACAAACACAAACACACAGAGGCAAATGCTGTTGCGTAGACATATTCAAACTCCCACCTGCTAAAACGTCTTGGTTTCTCAGAGGCCCTTTTATGA
This sequence comes from Perca flavescens, assembly GCF_004354835.1. Classification (NCBI taxonomy): domain Eukaryota; kingdom Metazoa; phylum Chordata; class Actinopteri; order Perciformes; family Percidae; genus Perca; species Perca flavescens. Next base: position 27,370,961 of record NC_041337.1, read on the forward strand.
AAAAAATCAAGTAAGAACACCCTAGAATAAGGAGGTGTTATGTAGGTATACAAAAATTATTTGTGTGCACAATTTTAGAATTTGTTGTCTCAAAATAAGAATTCTTGCTCTGGATTTCGCATAATGTATCACCTTCATGTCATTATGCTTGTCTTGCCTTCACACACTGACTTTACTGTGAATTGCTTGGATTTAATGCCACTTTATTTAAAGTTGTTTGAGATCCAAACAAACATTTTACAGGAAAACGGATTATTTCTCAGTAAAAACTTTGATACTGGAAATGACATCCAGTTCATTAAAACTCTTGAGGAGCGTTTTATAAATGTCGTCTTTGTTGTCTATTTCCAGCTTCTGGCTGATTGAATTTACCTTTATCAACTCAAGAACACAAATTATGTGTGAAGAAATCACTTTTTTTTCACAGCATCCATAAAAATAAGCAAAAATTTGTTTTTTTCTACGTTATGAAGACACCCATTTATGCAGTATGCAAATTGGCCTGTGATTTATGATGGACTTTTCCCTGAGTCACCTCCCACAGCTTTAGTTCTTGTTTTTTGGTCTTTACAGATACACTGTAATCCTGAATGGGCCTGTGTACTGGATGTACCTACAGTATCAGACATCCTGGGGATCAAAAGATGAGATGAGAGAAAGCTGGGACCAAGCAAAACCTTGCTCACTGTAAAACAAGCCACCGAACAACAAGGTTTATAGTTGTCTTTACAGTAACCTGACAGCGGTCGTGTGGATCCAAGTCTGGATAAATGCCACAGCTTGTCAACTGAGAAAAAGGAAAACAATGACTCATGTTTGTTTCATCTTTCCCCGTGTGCTGTTGCAGAACATTTCCACGTAGCCCTTCCCTAATCTGCATTCAGTATCCAAGGTGACTAGTAACGCTGGATATGTATCTCCCCTCAGGCCTCTAACTGAAGCCATAGCTTTTATGGTGCATAGCCAACTGAGAATCACAATACACACAAGATGTGACCTTGAAGGGCATAGTAAGTCTTCTTAAAATAAAACCAAGAGTCTAAGTGAGTGCTGTTTGCTCATTAAATATATCGAACAACTATGAATTAATCATTTAACTTAACTAACATAGTCAGACAAATCAGTCGGTGCTTTCAAAAAAAGCATAACAGAGCCAAATAATCTGTTCATCACTTATGAGTACCAAAACATTGTCATTTAAGTGAGTACAAGTGATTGACAGCATGATGGATTCTTTATTTCTTGCACAGTATAGAGTTTTTGATCAGTAAGAATGTTCTTAAGTGAGTAACAAGTCTCTCTAAGTTCATTTTCGCTTAACTAAACTGAGAGAAGGTGCAACAGTCAAGGAAGGAAACTCGTTCAAGTTGTAAATATGTAAAACATTGTGGTATTATTTGGAAAAATGGTTGGTAGTGATGTAAAGCATCTAGTACTTGAATTGTGATAACTAGGCTAAAATACAAGATAAATTCAAGTAAATTGTTCCGTTACTTACAAACCTGCTGTGCAACTGCATATGAGAATTCATCATGTGAATTTAGCTGGGCTGATGAGCTGGGCTGTCATCAAGACCACTAATCAATAGAGTCCAAGACAAGTTCAAGTCTGAACACTCGGACCCACAAGTCAGAGACAAGTCAGAGATAACAGGAAAAAATGACTCAAACCCGAGACTTAACTGGAGTAATACGGTACAGCCCTGCTGCTGGGCATGTATGACCCATATCGTTCAACTTCTACCTCTTTGGTGTAGTGTCTTGATCTACAACTGTGAAGAGAGACTAGGTTTAAACAGAATGAATAGACAGATAAAAAGGCTGCACAGTATTCAAGGTTGATTTAGAATTCGAATGTCAGTGTTATGAATCAAGCTTTGAAGGTTTGAACTATTCGGTACAGCCCTATATCAGGAATATTTTGGATATTGCAATATACTGTGCATATTGCATATTCAGATACTTAACCTGCATTACAACTGTCAACCAGAACATCGTATGCAGAAGGACTCAAATGGATTACGCTTATTAAAAAAAAGGAAATGTATAATATAATGGATAACTAACAGCACTTTGATGCGAGGCTGTGTGCAAATACTTTGCTTTGCGTGTCTTGTAGTAAATAGACACCTTGTACTGTAAACCAGGAAGCCCATGAAACTGATCTTGAACAATATCCTGTGTGTTATAACATATTCATCAGTAAAGAATACTGAACAACAATATATCCACACTATCTGATTGGTCATAGACACAATGTAAAGCCATCAATAGCTGCTGTTCTCATAGGTTTTCCCAAATTAGAGGCCTTATCACACCATATGCAGCATCTGTCCGTTAAGTCTTTTCTGTAGTTTTATCCACCTGTCTCCTCGGTCTGCCCTGCTGCTCAAGTGACTATGGGATAATTACAGAGATTTACATTGTCTTAGAGGAAATTGGAGGACTTAGCCCAGGTGTGATGTTTAAAGGACCCTCATTACATTGATCAGCACTCAACCACTGATTTCTACCAAGTCTCTCGCCAATTAGCTCCCTGTCCACCTCGGCAGCAAAGCCCTCCCCCCCTGCCACCTTATAAAGAAAATATAGAATACATAACTCTTTCAGGTGTTTGACATTTTCTACATTACAATATTTAACATTTTATGTTAAACTTTTATCTTTGGCTGGTTGTGAGGAGAAACAAGCATCATGTCTTCTCACAAAACCAGAGAATCACCAAGGGAGCAGCGTGCACACAAGTGGTCTAGCAGCCACAGCCGTGCTCTGACTTGCGGCCTGCCACCAGCAGCGGGTAATTGGCCCCAAAGGATTTAGGGCGGGATGGTGCGTGTGGATGGCGCGGTCGTATCCCATAATCTCCAATGGGGCAGTTTCCACAGAGAAGTGGAGCGAGGCATACCAATTATTACTGCATCTTATTCCACAACACACCTGTTTGGCTCATCTGCCGCTTCAGAAACAAACTGTGATCCGTCTGACATCAGTGACAAGCAAAGTGGAGTAATATACAGAATCTATACATGAAATGTATGTAATGAAATACATTCATATCCATCTATTTAGCATGAGAAAAAATGCATGTTTGTATGGAAAGTATCACCACGAAGGATCATATCAGACACAGTGTTCACAGTGTGCAAAAACATTCACTGTTAACATTACCCAATTAATTCCCCCAAAAATGTTAATGGATTAAATGAGAGCATGTTTACTTATCTGAAGATTAGTAACTAAAACTAACTAATGTTAATGTTAAGGAAAGACGTTGGTCATTCAGTAGTTAAATAAGAAAATATCATCACTGACCAGTCTTAGACAGGATTTGATTCAGGACGCTGGTGTTGAAAGTAAACACTTATCCACCACCCAGACATCCACACACTGCTACTTTGACGTTGCTGTTAAAGGCAATACTTTACACTCTGAAAAAAAAAATCTATTCAAGTCATATTTTCTGAAAGTAAAGTCAGTTTTACTCATACTCCATCCACCTCTTTCCACCAGCAAAAAACAAAATAACCAATGGACTAACCCATTTCAATCTATATAATCTTCTTTCGATGTATTATCTCCTCATGATGTTAATGAGATGGGTTTCGGCATGTACTGTAAGTGGGTGGTGGGGAGGTCGCCATTGTAATTATTCTTTTTGTATCTTTTTGTTTCTGTATGCTTACGTGTTTACATATTGCTATGTTTATTTAAAAAGAAACTGAGCAAAACAAAATGGTGGAAACACTGAACGGTGTACTACACATTTGACGGTTTTATCATAATGAACACAACGACCGAGATGCACTGCTCCTGTCACTGTAAGTATTACTTAGTTTTGTTGATTAAATTCAATGACTCTGAATGGATTCCTGTCTGTCTTAAACCTACATGTGCAGTCTCTCACACACACACACACACACACACACACAATCACACACTCTTAAGTGTGACTTGTTGCCTGTCAAACACAGCTGCAGTGCTGCTGGCTGGGTAGAGTTTCATTCATTGCCAGTCGAGACGTTGCAGTTTGTTTAGGAAATGAGCTGAAATGCTGACCTCCAGGTCATCATTCATTGTGCCCTTCTTTAAATAGCATGTTAGCCTAGCTTGCCTCATGGCAAAATGTGGCATTGTCAAAGCTTTAAAGGGTTTGTGTGTGTTCAGTTTGAGGGCATTATGAGGTGTTATGATAGAATACAATCTCCAAACACACCTGCCTGTTTCTTCCATGAGACTCTCTATTTGGTCCCATGTAATTAGCTCGCTGTGTAATGTGTTTACTAAGGCATTAGGATGCAGGGAAGGACAATGATTTTCAGAGGAAGAGCTATATGCTTTGGTTTATGTGTATGTGGATTCATCCAGGCATGAAAAATGTTGAATGGCACTAACAGAAGGTGATCGCCCATTACATGAGCCTTTTGAGATTATTCAGAGAGGGAAGCATCGTTCTCTGTAGACATACACACAGCTGATAATCGTTTGGGTCAATAGTCAGTTGCCTCGTGTGAATTTACAGTTATAACATCGTCAGTAATAGCATTTTACTATAACCTTTCCATTTAGGAAAAACTCCTTTCTCATCCAGGCCAGTCCAGTTAACAGTTATGACAAAACATTTTGTATAAGAATCATAACTGCACTTTCACCTTCCGTCAAACTCATTTTTCATACATTTCTGGTGGTGATGAGTATTTACCATTTACGTTTGTTTTCCTGCACTAGAAGTAGTTGAAGTGAATATTAGCCCTTTTCAACCAAATGGTACCAGGAACTTAATGTTCTCCTGTTGGTACACGATCCGTTCTGCCTGCGCGATCCGTTCTGCACATGCGCAAAATGTTCGCACATGCGATGTTGTACGAGGATTTACAACACTGCACGATCTGTTCCACGCTTCCGGTCGACAGCCAAGCTAACGTTAGTTTAGCTAATTCGGCTAACCGCTAGCTGAGACAGCATGTAATAACTTTAAAAGACCCTCAAAATAAAACTTGAAAATAAACGTTAACATATATAACAGCTGTTACATCAATTCTACTTTACTTGTGCTCATTTAAAATACAATCACTCAATATTTGTCTTTATTGTTATAACTGTAAAGTCTTAATTTAGCTGTAGCCTGCTTCTCCCATTAAGTCTGACTTAACGTTATTTTAGACTGAATCTAACTGTCAGCTAGCGGTTAGCCGAATTAGCTGTTAGCTAAACTAACGTTAGCTTCCCGGTGGAACAGATCATGCAGGTCGTATCCTCGGTAAAACAGTATTATCTTGCACACGTGCAGAACGGATCGTGCAGGCAGAATGGATCGTGTACCGACACCTTCTTGTTTAATCCTGTTTGCATTTAGCCTACACCACAAACATGCTGACTAGACAAATAGACCAATGACATGATAGATTTAATTGCTAATGATGAAACAATAACAAAGACTCATCACATTGGCCCTGTAGTTGACTGTTACACAACTGACAAGAAGTTTGGAGTTTTGAATGTCGATAAACTTCACAAGAAATATCCTCCCCTAGTCCCAATATTGATACTACTGGCAGGCAGTACCTACTGTCTTACTGTCTGAATGTATGCTGCTCTTGTTGTAGCAGCTTCAAATGTTGTGTTCGACCAATCAGGGACTCTCAGCGCAGCAAACTTATCAGAATGTGTTACCTGTGGACTTTTGGGGGGCAGGAAACATGGCAGAGGAACTCAATTTAGACCCTGGTTCCTCCATTTGGTAAATTCTGTGAGTTCCTATAAAAGGTTTGTGGATTCCTGTGAATTCCCACTATTGAATGGAAATCGCTTAGAGTTCTATATTCATTTTTTCAGACATTCTCGTGCTAAATTATTGTATCTTAGCCTCTAAAACTATTTCGATAAAACAAGGTACTTTTTGGTAAACTTGTCACAACCAGTTGACATATGCAACCAGTGACAAATCTTCTAAGTCAACATTGCTTTGTATCATTACTTTTAACTACACTTTTAACATCAATAATAATAATAATAATAATAATGTGTCCTGCATATGATAATTTGTGTGCTTTATATACTGCATACACACCATGAAACTTGAATGTGGTGGCCATGGCACATCTTTAAAGCAAACTTAATAATGGGACATGAAATAGTGCGTCACTGACATTGGACTGGATTGAAATGGGGTTTTAATGATTCGTACAACTAAATCAAGATGCAAAATATTTAATTTTTAGGAGATATGAAATATCTTTGACCATTTTTGCTTCAAAACTAAATGTGATACTGGCAGACTTGTATTATCGCCAGTGTTAAAAATATGAGATCATCGTTGGAAATAAATTACAGCGTTACAGAAGTTCTCATTAAACTGTGAGCTAAATAATGAGTCAAATTTTCAGTTCATTCTATTTGTTCTGTTATTGCTAATTTGTGTTCATAACGTTAAAAAACCTTCAATGTAAAGCTACATCTTTCTGAACATATACAGTACATTCACTGTGTGTTAGCTGGGGTAACGACTGATCTCTCCCACAGAGTGTATCATGGGGGCCTGGCTGTAGGGTGACAGCAGGTCCTGCTAATGATGCAAGACATGTTTATGATGTGGAGGCTCTCTGGGGAGGCAGGGTTCAGGTGAAGCTACAGCAAGGAAGCGGCCCACTGGGACCAGTTACCAAGGTAGACGCACAGCTCTCCTCCACTCCTCACATGCACTGCCCTGTACCTCTCCACCTCCTCTGTGTGTCAGGGTAAGGGCCATGACAAAAACTAAAGTAAAGACTATATCAGACATTTTGAAATGGCTTAAACAAACCGGAAATCACTCAGAATTAATCTGGTTAAACATCTGTAGCAAAAAAAATAAATAAATGTACCATTGTCAAATAAACAGCAACACCTTAGTTTAATTATCATATGACCACATTTCCCAGAACTCCCCCAAGCACTTCCTGCTTCATTTGCGTAACTGAAAACAGTCACCATGTCAAAACAAATTTGCCAGCAACCTTTAAAAAACAATGTCTCTTTTTTTCTGTTTTGGTTGTAAAGCAATGCTGCAGATTCCCCATATATCCATGCCTCAGACAAGGGCTCTCACAAAAAGGGCCAAATTAAGAGGATAACACTTTTCTGGTGAATTTGCCCAAAGGAGCATCTCCCATTACAACCACCATATTCAGTAAGAAAAAGTTTGTCTATCATCGTACTTAACTTATTGTCCAAAACAACCACAATTCCTGCAAAATCATCAGATGTAACTCAGTGTCTCCGTTCTGATTGAATGGTCAGCCTTGGGAGATGCTGCAGCTGCTGCATCACGCTGAATGCTGCAACCCTTCAAACACATAGCAAGTGCCAACGCTGAATATCAGTGGTAGCTTGTTGTTTCTGTATTTGCTGTACGGACTTGATAAATGTTTAATTTGCTGGATCCACTTGTTTATTATTGATGATTTGGTGCTGCAATAATTATTCCTTCATGTAATTCTATTCAAGAAAAAAGAAACAGATTGTGTTTGCCTCTACGCATACTGTACATACATCACATTTTACCCCAAACTACTTTAAACAAACTACTTTTTGCTGTTATAAGTGTTTTATGTTTCATATAAAACCTTCATAAACTCATTGTTTCTCCTCACTGTCTGCTGGCAGTAAATTACTGCTGAGCAATGTAAAAAGGTTGCAATTAATTCAGATTTATAGCTTAGAGAGATGTACCGTTCTTGGTAATGCTGATGGCCACAGCCAAAATATACATCTGACCTAAGCAGCGAGATATCAAGATCTCTAACCTGCCCACTCAAAGGACAAAATTATTTAAGGGGGGAGAATATCAGAAAAGAGATATTAAAAAGCAGGAAAAGTAAAGGTTATTATGGTCCACCTGAAAGTCATCTGATCTGCACTTATGTGTTTGACAAGTTTTTCTAAAGGTAAAGTGTTACTGGCTGCTTATGTAGCGCTTTAAGTGAACATGCTGCATATGTTATCTATGCAGATAAAGTTAACGACTTCGGCCACATCTGTAGTTTTTGTTCCTCATGCGGAAAATCCTTAGGTTCCTCAATTGTAAATCATGAAAAAGGTTTTTCAGCAGATATTTAAGAGGAAACACATTTTCCGGTGCACTCGTTAGAATCTATTGTACAATTGTGTCACCATAAATCTGATCAACACCAGGTCGGAGCTCAATGCGTAACAATTTTTACCTAATGGTAGTGTGCTATGGTCATGAACTAACAACCATCTTTTTCCTAATCTTAACTAGTCCTTTTGTCGTCTAAACTTAACCGTAATGTCCGCCAAAACAACTGGCAGCTTGCTCTGCTCTGTACCCGACTAACAGTCACCTTTTATCGGGTAACTGTGCTATGGTCATGAACTACAGATAGAATATTTGACTTATATGAAAGAGAATGTGGAAGTAAGGTAGGAGTTGAACACTGCGAAATACAGGCATCCCAGTCTGAGCAATCCCAACGTCAGCATTGACCCAGAATGACTCTAACTCTGCTCTGAATTAATACAGGTCCATATGCGAGTAAATGATTGGCAGATTTAATTCTGTTGCGTGAATTAAGAAGACATGAGTATCAAAGTCCACAGGCCTAAACATTACCTGAGTTTCTCTGCTACACAGACCAGTCACTGTAAGAGAGCTACACATTAACACACTCAGCGCGCCGGCTGTCTCAAAGCTTAGCCAGAGTTTTACAACCCTCCAAACACACCCTTTGGATTTGGGCGCCGCTCTGTCAACATTGCAGTCTCCAGACGCTAGGCTATAGTAGGTTCATCTAGTCCTTTCAGCCAATCAAAAATAGGCAGCAAGGTGTGACACTGTCCCATGGGAGAGCAGGAGCCATGGAGACCAGCTGCTCATTGAACAGTAATGGGTATGGAAGTGTCGAAGGTGACATTTTGGCAAGCAGAGTGTATACTAGTGTGATGCTGGTGTTTTATAGCCAGTGTACTGTACGTACTTAGCAGTGTGTTTATAGAATCTAATCTTATCATTCAGAAAGATGCTGGTGTTGAAGAGGCTTTGAGTCAACCTCCCAGTAGACTGCAGTCAAAAGAGCACAAAACACATCCGTCAGCTTAAATTTAGCAAATGCACTCACATGATCTAACTCTATCTATTCACTATACCTCCAACTACACTTCATACCAGCTTCTTAAGGATAAAATATGAGCAGAGTTTGCCAACAAAGCCCTTTGCTGCATTTCTCATGGGTCATACGCGCCTGCTCAATGTCTGTTCCCCATCAGGTTGGAGGGTATAGACTCACAATAGATGTGGGAACACCTTCAGCTTTAACCTCAACTGACCTACCTCTTGATGAACGTGACCTCTGCCCTGGAAGATCACCCAATCTAACCATCTCTTCCAGACAAAGCAGGCTGCGAGGGAATCTTCAACTCGTACTAGCCAGCTCATCCAGGGCTGTGATACAGACTGTATTCAAAAGTGAACTGGGAATAAACCAAAGGCAAAGATGTTGGCAGCTGTAATGTGTGTTGAGAGGAATTCACCCGTTGTTATCACTCACTGAGTTATGCAAGAACGGGCCGGTGGAAACCTTTGCCTGGTACTGTGTTGGGGCTCAGCCTCCACACACACACACACACACACACACACACACACACACACACACACACAGAAGGAGAGAGAGAGCCAAGAAGATCCTGCCCTTAGAATTTTCTAATTATCCTCAGTGAATGGGAGGCAGTCGGACACACTGAGGGCTGACTTCTTAGGTTATCACACACACCACCAAGACTCCCTGGTCTTCAGATTATACTATTTTTAGTTTTCATTTCTGGGTTTTTTTCCCCTCAGAGGGCATGAGGTGTATGGGAGGCATAACGAGGAGAAGATTTTAAGTGTAGGCCGAGACAAAATAAAAACTTTCAAGCTTTGTCAAGCTTTTACTGTCAGTTGTTTCTCCATCACAGAGGAACTCAGATGTCACTGAATAACTAGTGTTTCAACTAAAAGTCAGCTACTTTTTTACTACTAGCTTCTTTTTTTTTGCGCTGATTAAAAGTGTTTTTCAGCAGGTCTTTTTATTGGTTGGATGCTGAGTAAACAGCTAAGATTTTTGTGTTGTATGTGTGGCTACAAGCTTCCCCTTTCATTTGGTCCATTATACTTTACACATGTTGACCATTTCTTAAGATGTTTACAACATTTAGAAATAAAAAAAAAGAAAATGTTATACGTAAAACAAAATATTTCTGGATTAAAGATTTTGAGACAGGATCCCTCTATAAAGCAGTGCCAGAACTTTAGTGGTGCAAAACATAATCTTCACCCATCATCACTATGAAGTCAGTCATATGCTCACATGTAGCCACTCACTCTAACATATTTAAACTGAAGATTTATTTATTTATTTATTATAAACAGCAGATAAAACAATGATTTATGTTTGCCACTGTGTTTTTTTCTGTGTATAATCTATGTATATAAATTGCTATTTTATGATACATTTTCTGGGGGAAAGAGTGGTACATGCCAAGGAAATAATCATTTTTATCTCAAGGGAAAACTTGTACTAGACACATAAGCTGTTTATTTTATTTAGAGTGGATATAACTGTGAGTTAGTCTGTGTCTAGCACCAAACCCACAAGCTCTGACATCAGCATCTAAGCAGCTAAGACGCATTCTGATGGTCCTATGCACTGCTTATATCCAACGCAGCTGTACTTTGCTGCTAATGAAAGCTTTTTTATCTCTCTCCGAAATATTCAGAGGCAGCAAATGAATCCATGGACTCCAGTGGCTGGACGTGGTAACAATCTGCAGCCTCGGGCCACAGAGCTGAATGGAGTGACAGTAAGGCGAGGAAGAGCGGTATCAGATGAACACATGAAAGAGGGAGGTCGCTGGATTTAAGGCCTTTTGTCTTTGGGCGTTCAAAGGAGGCAGCTGTCGACTGCACAAGGCCCGGCTCTATTCATGTGGGGGGACGCAGACAGAGACCACGCCAACATACACACACACGCACACGCACACACGCACACACACACACACACACACACACACACACACACACACACACACATGCACACACACACACACACACGCACACACACACACACACATGCACACACACACCTTTCTTTGAAGTGTGTGTGTGTGTGTGTGTGTGTGTGTGTATGTTGGCGTGGTCTCTGTCTGCGGTCCCCCCCCCCACATGAATAGAGTGTGTCACTTCTCCCAACAGGTTCAAACTGTTATTATCATCATAGACTTCATTCAAGTAATCAGACCTCACATAACCTTAATGTCATCCATGTATTATTTATACGGAAGGTGTGTAACACCCACACTTCTTAACAATGTTCCCTGTAGGGTTGTTGCTTACTTCCTGTCCTGAGACAGGCCACACAGTTTAAAGACACAGTCCAACTTTTAGGGAAATAACCTTGTTTATTGTCTTGTCCTGGCTAAGAAGATATCACTTTCATCTCTGTGTGTCCAGTACACAGAACAAGTTATGGTGCGTTCTTTTTGTCCACCGAAGTCGACTTACGAGTTGTTTTCCGGAGTGACGAACCGGAAGTTGCAAAAAGAACGCCACTGAGGTCGTATATACAACTCGTCAAGTCGTCTGAACTCAGAGGACCCCGAGTTCGCTTTCAAAGATGGCTACGTCGTGCATCACACGTAGTAAACATTGTGGTTTTCTACAATTTTAAGCACTTTTGTCTTTGATGTAACCAAATGAAGAAGTCGTACACATAGCACTGTATACTGCTACCTTTTGGCATGTCGCTACAGTCTTATTAGGATTTAAATACCACCTGATTAGTTATTTTGTAGCTTGTGCAACTGAAATTGGCTAGAAACGCTCGGTTGCTATATGACAACAATGGCTTTAAGCCGAGTCTTGAGCAGAAAGCAGAGCAGTAGCCTAACGTTAACGTTAATCAAAACGTAATTTTCATGTATCAAATTGTAAAATATATTTGTGTAATATGTCAATAACTGGGTGAATAGAATCCTAAATGTTACTAAAAATGTTACAAAAATCCATCTTTTCTCCGACTCGTAGTATTGTGTGACAAAAAGAATGCAACAACCCGCGGTTATTCGTTTTCCGACATGGATGTGACGTCACACTCAAGCTACTAGTTGCGATTACAAGACAAAAAGAACGCACCATTAGCCTAACTTAGCACAAAGACTGGAAGCAACTCAATTACTGTATTAATGACATGCTAGATACACATGTTAAAATTAGAGATTAAGGTTTTAAAAGAATTCAATTCAAAATGTTTCCAGGGTCCTATGTTCCACAGCTCAATATCGTTTTAAAATGACACATTACTGTACATACACACCGCCGCCGACTTGAGCTTCAAAGTTACAGGAAGTCATTCATTTTCAATGGAAGCCGGCTTCTCTCAGCTGCAAGAAGCGGCAAATCCTTCGGTGTCACATTTTGGGCGTGTTGAGCAACCAGAGCGTCAAGCAGAAAGTTTGGTCAACTTTATGGTAATGAGCTATGACGCGGTTCAGCGGCAAACGACCAGCAACCAATCGGAATATAGATGTCCTTCACAATGGCTGATTCCAGATAACATACGATGTAAACTTTCGTTCCTACCAAAACATTAGTGCCGAGAAAATGGAGGAAGAGCTCATCATCGCTGTTGCTGGGTTCCCTATAATTTATGTTGAATGACCAGTTTAAAAAAAAACGAGGCATGAGATAAAATAGCTGGGATAGTTGGTGTCTCCGGTGAGTTGGTGAAGTGCGTGATGTTTTTATTATTTAAGTATTTTTTATTTGTATTTTATTAGTGTTCAGAATCTCACATACACCTATTTCAATTTTTCAGATTCTATGACAAACCATATACTTATTCTTTTACTTATTCAAGTATAGAGATTAAAAGATGAGATAAACAAACAATACAAATGAACCAACAAGAATAACACTATACTAACAAAACTATAAATAAAACAGGGAGAAATCATTTTCAATAAAGTAAAAAAATACAGTCAGGCCATTTATCTGAGACATAGTTGAACCACTTCTGCCAGTGTTCAAGAAATGTTTCCATTCTTCGGTTAACATGAGCTGTAATCTGCTCCATTTTGTAGATTTCTGTTACAATATCTCTCCATGAAGTAATTGTTGGACACTCTGGTAGTAGCCATTTTCTGGTAATAGTCTTTTTACTGGCCACCAGCATTGCATTTATTCAGCCAGCTTTGAGGTATATTTCCAAGAGAGAAAACTCCAAAACCTCTTGTTTCTTTAAAGTGAGGTCAATGAAAAAAAGACTGTTGGGTTTTTGGACCAACATGAAGTCAAATAACACTCATTTCTTGACCCCGGATAAGCAAGTAAAAACTGGTTACACTGTTTGGCTGACACATGATCTCAGGAAAGTAGAAAAATGAATGCGTAGCACCAGTGATGTCAGAAAATACTGTAGACAAACTAGTACCACTTTAATTATTACACAAGTAGTAATTGTGTTATTAAATGTGCAGTCAAATGTCTAGAGAATTACATGAAGATGATCCAAACGTTACTATTTTATTGGCAATAACTCCATAAGTGTACAGATACCATGACTATCTCATGTTTAGGCTAATAATTTCATAATTCATGGTTAAAATAAATGACCATGGAATAATGAGACGAGGCATTCAGGAGAAGCAAAGTTTCACTAGGTGTACAGAAAATCCCTGTCTGATACTGAAAGTCAAATCTCTCTCTCTCGCTTTTTCTTTCCTTGAGGCAACTTTTTTCTGCTGTTTGAACTTCATCGTCACTGCAGCACGCCATCAGTTGATATTTGCATGAGAGGCAAATCAGTCAACCCCTATGAGTGTGTCCACCAGCAGAGCTGTAGCTACTGAGCAACATATGAGCCAGATGTTTTGTAGTGTGTAGTGTGTTTTCCCAAGTGTTTGTTTGTGTAATTCTGTCCTAACAGTAGCTCTTTTACTGCCATTCACTTGTATATCAAACATTTTAGCAACAAAATGGCTAAAGTCAAACTAGTAGTAGAAGTCGCAGTAGTATGTAATACAATTGTAAAAGTATATCTAATACACTTATTTCTTTCTTCACAGCACCATACAGAATATCCGTGCACTTCATTTGTTGTTGAAATTCAGTTTAGAAAGTGAATCCTCCAATTATGGGTCGCACTCCTCTACTCCCAAAGACTTCACACGTATTTTCCTATGCAAAAAACTTTGCATTCCCTGAGTAGATGCAGTGCCTGCTGCAGGAGACAAGGCTGCTCTGTGATGCTCAGGTCCCTTCCTGACCTCGTTTGTTCAAATCAAACCAAGATGCAAAACTGGCTTTGGTCCACTCCAGTTTGTACAAGGGAACTGACATAGACGACCGGCAGTGACTCTGAACTGAAAGATCTGGGAATGTATTATATGTGTTTAAAAACTAACAGCATCAGAAATGTGTTTTATTTTTTTAAGGAAATGGATGTGAACAGAATGCCCCCACAAAGGAAATCTTGATGAAGCATTATCTTATATTATTTATGGTTTACAAACAAATTCAACCGATTTAATCCCCACCATGTATTTCTGTTTTACATTGGGTAATCTCAGAAGAAAGGGCAACACATGTCATTTTGGGTGTCATCAGGCCTTAATTAACCTGCTTCCCATTTAGTTTTCCCATCTGCTGTGGTGAGTCCCTCTACATATGGGCTGTATTCTCCTATAGGAAATGTAATGACCACCTTCTTAACAAACAGAGGCACTCTGGGCCGAGGCAACAGCAGGTTGACTACAATAAAGGCAGGATGGAGGGGCGTGTAAAAGTTGTGGCATGGGTGGGCAATTGAAGTGTTAAGCAGGAACACAAAGGTGGAATTGGTCTGCAGGGAGTTAAGAGAAGGCTAAGCATCAAACATGGCTGTTCGGGTGACTTAATGTCACATCAGAATGGTTTAAGTGGAAGCAAATTGTGAGAAATTTATGTAGGTTTGCTGGTATACACACAAAGAAACTGGCTCCTCGCAGTATTTTCATAACTACTGTTGGTATATCGTGAACAAAAACACTTCCGACCAAAATTAGACTATGCTCACGTACCTAGAGAGATGAGCTATAGGCTTGGCTGATATTGCATCAGTGGGAATCCCATCATAGCAACCAGGTGCCTGCAGCCAGCCTGGGAGGATGGAGAGAACAGGGAGATGGAAAACAAAACAAAACAAGGTGCTTACTGTACCTCCTGATCTGAACAGGCTCACCATGTACACAAGATCCTATATTACTGTATCCATAACTATTGTACATGTAGTTTCTTTTGTAGTAGCGTTACTCTGATTGGGATACAACGAGGAAGAACAAAGCAACTGAGTGTCATTAATCATTAACCACAATTGACATAGAATTGACTGTGACTGCCAATAGCCTGCCAAAAAAAAAAAAAAAAAAACTGCCAAAAGCAGGAATACAAGTCCAGAACATTTTTACATTAACTCAAAGTCACAAACTAAATAGCACTCGGTTTTGGCAATGTACAGATTTTTTTGCAGCAGACTAGGGAGAAAAGCTTGTATATATAGTCATTGTTAAGACGTGACAACACAGAAAAATAAATTGTATGCTTTTTTCATGTTTAAGGTGAAGGTGTGGCTGTAATTTGGGTGATATAGTAGGTTGGCTATGTACATTGTGGTGTTGGTTGTTCTACCCTCCTGTCCACATGTCAAAGTGTCAAAAAATGTAGGTCGCTTTGAGAAAAAAAAATAATCGAAATTAATAAATGAATGAACATGTCATTACATGTATAATATATTTCTCTCAACCATAAAGCTCTTTTAGTTTTCATGTTAAGTGGTTCTAAGTCAAATTTTGGTAAGTACAAGTCATGTGCGCGTTAAAGGGGCACTCCTGCAAATGCACTTGTATGTATATAGTGTTGGGAATTGTAAGAGAAATGCTAAAAAAGGATGGTCAAAATTGACCCCAATGACATCATCATTCAGTTTTTTTGTCTTTTCAGAGCCACAGAAGACATTATACAATTGTTTTCCTATGCTGGTGATGAGTGCACTCATTTGTATGCATCAAATTGGTTGAGTACCCCTTTAAGTGACATGATGGATGATGAATGTCAAAACTGAACTGTTAAAAAAGGCTGTTTTAAATAATATACTTGAAGTGGACCAGATTACTGATTTTTTTATTATTATTTAAATAAAGCTTGATGATGCACAAAATTCTCTCACAATTTGGCTTAATGCTGTTTTTGTGGTTTTGGGTGGAGGATTCTTCTTCATTTCGCTCTTCCTTTTGTTTTATTTAATGTCAGTGATTTTCATCTGGCTTGTCTGACTTTGTAAAATCATGCTCAAAAAGAATAACTTTCTTCTTTCATTCATTTCAACATCTGCTCTTTTCAGTTGTTGTTAGATGAAACTGGGGACCCGTGGGGAACACTCAGTCACTGCATTAACAAAACAATAGCAACAACACTATTGCCCTCCACCCAACCACCCAAGCATGACACAAGCCACATTAGCAAATCCTCATAAATTTTTTAACATTCGTATGTGGAAGGAAAAGCAATCTTGCAGGGCAACTTGTTGATGGAACAACAGGTGTTTAGTGACAGTGTAAACAAAGCCACCTCATCCTGAATGTCTGGTTTCTTTCTGCTGCAGGGGAGTCCCTTCACTAAATCCATCATCTTGTGGTATTTTCCACCAAAACATCTAAACCTGATAGTTTAGGGGGCAAAGAGGAGCAAAGATATTATTTTGTCAGTGTGATGAATAATCTACCTATAAACTAAAAGCTGTGTTATATTCAAAATTCAAGGTTCACTTACAGGAATTTTCACTCATATCCCACAGCCTTCATCCAGTATGTGAACTGGTTAAGACTTTTTTTTATCGCCGATATGTGTTCCTAAGTTTGACAATAATATAACATGCAAACTCACTTTTGATCTGGTTGTTTACTGTAACCAGGCAATAGTGTAAACATATTGAATGTCTGACCGAACCAACCAGTACAACTTGTTGATAACCTATAACTGGCGTCTGTGGCAACATGGGATGAGATCCTGCTTCAAGCTACCTTGTGGCTGAATTTCTACCATCTTCATGGATGCTGTTCTATCCCTCCATTTGGGGTCAGTTTCCTTATGAAGATCAATTAAAGGGGCTCTGTGGAGTTAACAAAATGTATGTTTACTTTCAGTTTTACCTACCAAAACACATTGTGTGCATCCTTGAGGTCTAACAAAAGTGTCAAACGCATTTCAATGTAAAACATTTACAATCCCATTATCCACCAATCTTCTTCCCTGCCTTTGCTGGCACACTGCAGCATATCTTGACGTGTTATCGCCACCTATTGATCAGTGGAATAGTGTAAAATAATTGGTACTGTAGGACAGCATATCGCATCACCTGCATTCACACACGCAAGCATGGGCGTCCTCGTACACTAGATAAACAAAACAGGGACACACTTTTAGAAAACAGCTCCATTGTACTACTAGAGGTGAAAAACTCCCAAGGGAACCTTTAGAGCAGTGGTTCCCAACCTTTTTTCCTTGGCGCCCCCCCTACTCATGTCTAACAAAAGCTGAGCCCGCCCCCCCCGAAACCGAAGTTGAGGTAACTCTCGAGATAGAGTCTTACTTTCTTTTTTGATACAGAGGAGTTATCAGCACAGTTACACATCAGTTACGTTTCTCCGCCATGTTTCATTCATAAAAGTGATGCCGTGGCGGCAGGAAAAGCGAGAATAAAACAAAATATATAGTTTTTATACAGACTTTTGTATACATTATATATTCTAGTGTATTATCATCATTTGTGCAAATATTTCTTTTTTACCTCAACCTCAAACCAGATAAAGACTTGCGCCCCCCCTGTGATCTTTGCGGCCCCCCCTGGGGGTGCCCGGACCCCAGGTTGGGAATCACTGCTTTAGAGAATAAGGCTGGCGATATTGGATATTTTTCTCATTGTTAGCTTATCCTATGAAAAGACCAAAATCAATCAGGCCTAAGTCTGTCTCTCTGCTTTTCAACTTCCCTGCCCTTTCTCTGGTACATAAAAAAAGTCAAAATTATTTCCCTAAACAGCTGCACACTGTAGTTCTTAGCTAACATTACTCAAACAGTAATACATAATATATTTCTTGGGGACTATTTTCTACTGCGGATTAGTACATAGTTGCTGTTGTATCAAGTCTTCACAGCAGCAGGAATGTGCGGGTTTAACTGAACATAAACTACAGTTCCCATGTTCATGGTAACCCAGGCAACAATGGACTCTATGCCACAGAGGAATAAGATGTATCAGGCTTTGGCTACACAGACAATACCTGTTGGTAGGAACAATCCACTGGTGGTTTTGATGTTTTCATCAGATTTACTGACAACAAGGGACATTTAGAATACCACCAACATTTGTTTAGCACTTTTCCACAAAAGAGGAAGTGTTAGTAAATTTATGGAATCTACTTCCTGTGAAAAGGTTAATTTCAGTGTAATGTTTTAGTTTATTTGCTACTTTATCATTTGACTTAGGCCTGTGTGGTGGGTTCATAGTATTTTAGTATGGCTCTGCCTGTGATGTAAGGGGTAGATCAGCTGCTCACCAGTTAAGGAGAGTGCATAGAGGTGTGCCTGATTAGGTCCTGAGGGGCTGGGCACTCCTAAGGTGTAGAACAATAGGTAAGATAGTTCTGGAGTGAATGACATTTTATACCGCTATTTATAAATAGTAATGTCAGCAGTAACTGATCTAATTGTAATGGTATTTTCAGAAACAAAGTGTTAATGTTGCTTTCTCGGGTTACCTCACCCTTTAGTCACCTGTGCAGGTGGTAGGTTCCAATTAGTGCGTTCCATTTGTACTCGGAAGTCGGGTTTTCCGAGGTCAAAGTCGGAAACACGCTCCCTGACCTCGGATTTCCGAGCTCGGGCAACCACCTGAGTACCCAAGCTAAAAATCCAACATGGCTGCCCTGTGCGTCAACAGTTGAGAAAGCTGCAGTAACATACAGTCATAAGCACTTCTGTCTTATTTGTATCTCACTAAATCAGTCAGCTAACTGAACATATGAACAGCATATATTTTTTTATTTTCTTGTGTAATGCATATCTTCCTGCAGCGTTTATTTTTTTTATGTGCCTCCAAAAAGGATGTTAGATTTATTACTGAATGGAAAAAAAATACATTAATTTGGTTATTTTTCAAATTGCTGTTGCTGTTTCACTGCCTGTATCAGTTTACAAACTTTTTCCCAAATGGTTGAACAAATAAACAAATGTTTTAATTCAATCTAAGGACATCAGGCTGCTGGTTTATTTTTTTTGTATAACACAAGCCAAAATATTACAGCAGTCAAATAAAAATGTAAAAAAAAGGAATAAAAAAGTAAAGTAGCAATTTAAACTTTAAACACTTGGGAGCTCTTGGTGTCTCTGCACCGTCATTGCAGCCGGGAATGACTACGGCACTGTGGTGGCACTTCATACCTACATATAGTATAGTTGTGACATCACAACCGTATGGAAGTCCTGACTGCTCGTTTAAAGGCATTTTGTGTGCATTTCACTGTGGACAGTATTTATATAGCACCTTGACCTGCTTTATAATCAAAAACAATTTTTACAATATGGGGCTTTAACATTCAAGCAGTATTGTTCCAGGCCAATCATCAGACACCGCCCAAAACAATTTAGCCCAAGATGTCAACTTTGTAAAAACACCCCTGGCTGAAAGGTTGGAAGCAGGGGAAAACAGCTAAATTACAAATTAACATCTTATGTCTTACATATTTATATCTTATGCAAAAACGTGAGTGTAAAACAGAAGTGCAAAAACGACAAGTTGTGGACAAGTTAGCTTTATTCTAAGCTAACTGCATTCTGGTTCCATTTCATTCTGATCTAGCTACAAGTGAATTACAGTAAGAAAAAGCTAGCCTGGCTCTGTCTGTCACAAAGTCCATCTAGCAGCATGTCTAAAGCTAGCTACTCACGCAGTTAACACTATATGTTTAATTCGTACAAAAATGAAATGACAGGTTGTGGTTTTAGGGGAGATTATGTGTATTGTATTATGGATGTATTACGACCGGATACTAGCTTCCTGAAGTGTCTGTAGGTTGCCTGGCAACCTCACAGTGAAGACAAGACTCCAGGTCTTGAACTGCTGATTGAAGCTTAATATTTCCATCAATCAATCCGTTTATTTGTCACGTGAAATCATATAAAATGCAATTTGAGTGAAATGTAATCCTGTCACTTCCTACAATTTATACATTAAAAACACTAATTATAATAAATAAACTATGCACAAAAAGTAAGGGACATTGTTTTTGGTAGACTATTGCTTTGTTGTAACAATAATTTTTGCCAATAAATCGCATACCATTGGAAAGCCTGATTATTTCCCTTTTAAATGGTCCCACATTTGTAAGGAACATGTATTTTTGGGATGAGCAGCAGACCTGAGTATGTGGGTTGCGCCCATGAAAACTTTGCCAAATCTTTTTTGACAATGCCAAACAGCTTTTCTTTGCTGTTGCTAATGGGCCTTTTTCACAGCAGACATTTTGACTTGTCATAGTAGGAAAATGGCTTAGTTCCATCAAGTGTCCCAGTATGCATGCACAATACCAGGGCCTCTCCTAAGTGGAATGCAACCATAATTAATGGTTTTGAATACAACCGTGTTTTTCCTACTATGACATGTCAACATGTCTGCAGTGAAAAAGGTCTATTGACTCTTGTTTTTAGCTTCTGGTACCCCCGGGTGCTGGCAATCAGGTGCCTGATTCAGCAACCAGTGGCAATCCCATATCTCCACAGTCTGGGATCAAACTCTATTCTCCAAGATGACAACGCCCGTCCCCACAGAGCGGTGTTTATCAGAGACTACCTCCAGAATTTGGGAGAGGAGAGGATGGAATGGCCTGCCAGCAGTCCTGACCTCAACCCCATTGAACACTTGTGGGATCAGCTTGGGCGTGCTGTTTGTGCCAGAGTGACCAACACAACCACGTTGGCTGACTTGCGACAAATGCTGGTTGAAGAATGGGATGCCATCCCACAGCACTGGGTGCCAGGCTGTTGTGGCTGTGTATGGTTCTTCCACACGCTACTGACACACCTGTTTGTTAAATAAATAAATTGTGAAATTGCCAATATGTCTTGTTACTTCGGACTTCAATCACTCAATCCACCAAACAACACTAAACAAGAGTCAACAAAGAAAAGCTGTTTGACATTGTCAGAGAAGATTTGGCAAATTTTTCATGGGCGCAACCCACATACTCAGGTCTGCTGCTCATCCCACAAATTTACATATATGGGTGTATGATGGTTCCTTCTCATCCAACTCTAAGCAACAAAACAAATAGGCTAGGTGCATTTCAATAAATGTCGAAAAGGTTCCAGTTACATTGTTTCTTAAAATATGTAATTCATTTTGAATGATCTATAATGAGAAACGTCTTCCTAGTCAAACTTTTTTTTTTTTTTTTTACTTTAATACACCTAGCGTGTGCTCTGCTTGTGAGCTGAAGGGGTTTAAATGAGCAAAAGCCTGTCAGTGTTGATGTGAATGCACTGGGCAGGTGCTGAGCAGTAAATGCTGATACCAGGGTACAAGGAAAATACAGAGGAAAAATGAGCCAGTGGGCTGAAAGGAGAGGCAGCCTCAGCACACATGGGGTTCAGGAAGCAGATCTGTGAGCAAGTGCGCCCCCTGTAGGATACCTGAGAGTAAGGAGCTGATGTTCCTTTCTACTCTTTACCTGTTGAAAATGACTTCCAGCTCCACATGCAGTCTACTAAAGAAAATAGCATTGAAAACAATCATAATGTGTGTGTGTGTGTGTGTGTGTGTGTGTGTGTGTGTGTGTGTGTGTGTGTGTGTGTGTTGAAAATGGACAAACTTTCAGAAAAAAAACACTCACCATCTTTAAGGAATTACATACTCATTAAAGGATTTTCTTAAATTTGTGTTTTCTGACAGAATTTCTTGGTTGGTTACATTATAGTCACAGAGGTTACACAACAGGAAATAATATTATTTACTTTGCTTTTACATGTAGGCCTACCACTAGATGGTGGTCTAATCACATCCTGTCAAGACTAACTCTTTGTGGTGCTGTATTAGAAATATTAATAGATATAAACTTTTCTAAACTCATTACACAAATTCCATTATAAGGAGATAAACAAGAGTAAACAACAGTAAAAATGAACAAAGTAGAAAGAGAAAAACAAAATCAAGGACATTTGAAAGAAAAATACATATTATATAGGAATATGTAATATATAATGATTAAAGGCTCTTATTTGATTCTAAATACAGTTTGACTATAACTATAAAAAAATCTTTACAATGATAGGAAAATGAATAAACTATAGAATATAGAAATGCATACAAAAGTTGTTTTAAAAACCAAGAGCTTTTAAGTATTGGGGAATAAACTGTATACTAAACTGAACTTTCTATGTGGAAAAGTAATTTCAAAATGTTGTTGTTATGTTTTGGAGTTAAATAATAACTATTAGTCCACCAAACTGTACTGACAGAATTCTGTTAGTGCAGGCTACAAGTGAATGGTGACAGGTTTCTTTCACATTCATTTCTAAAGCTGAAAATCTTTGTAAATATATAAGAAAAACAATGCATTTGTTAGATTGCAGTGGCGTTGTGGGTACACCCAGTGTTGTCTGTCAGTGTATCTGTCATCCTGTTTTCAGAGAGGATGTCACTGCTTAAGTGCTGAGTCATATGCCAAAGCCATCTGAGCCGTAATGAGGACTTGTTGCGTAAGACAATTAGGGCTAAGAAGTGGCACACAGCAGCCTTTAACTGGAGACTCTGCACAGAAAACAGCCATGTCTAAATGGGCTACAGCAACACAACATACATGCTCGCCTTCAGTCATTTCGTTTTTTTCTAAACTGGAGTCGAGGAAAGTTAAAGATCCAATATGTAATACTGACAGCTAGCGTTTAAAATGGTTACTGCAGTCCAAATTCAAACTACTGGAGAGAGCCGTCTCCTCCAAGTGCCCCTGACTGCAGTATGCAGATCGGGGTTGGACTAAATGTGTGGGTGGAACTAAACGTTTGACTTTGCGCGGGCTCCATCTGGTGGCGGAGATCAAGCAGCACATTCTCAAACGTGTGTGTGTGTATATATATATATATATATATATATATATAACAAATAATAATATTTGAATTATAAAAAAGGAAAATAAGATAACAATGGACGGTTGAGTTAAAGGTCCCATGGCATGAAAATGTCACTTTATGAGGTTTTTTAACATCCCCCCAGCCTGCCTATGGTCCCCCAGTGGCTAGAAATGGTGATAGGTGTAAACCGAGCCCTGGGTATCCTGCTCTGCCTTTGAGAAAATGAAAGCTCAGATGGGCCAATCTGGAATCTTGCTCCTTATGAGGTCATAAGGAGCAAGGTTACCTCCCCTTTCTCTGCTTTGCCCGCCCAGAGAATTTGGCCCACCCATGAGAGAGAGACATCATGGCTTTCAAACAAGCAAAGTGGCCTCCTCAATAGCTACAGACACAGAAATGGCACATACTAAGGAAAGCTCATTGTGGGACTGGCTCTAGTGGCTGTAATTCTGCACCAAGGCTGAATTTTGGGAAAGAGACTTTAGATACAGTATTAGGGGACCACTAAGGTCTATAAAAAAGCATCCAAAGAGCACCGCGTCATGGGACATTTAAGGAAAAGAAGAATGGGGAAAGCAAACGTGACTCGCGGGAAAAGAACCCCGGTCTATGGGGGACGCGAGTCCTATGTTTTTCCCTCAGACACACATTCTTGACACACATTCTTCCTCCAGTTGCTATTAGGCAAGTGTGCGGAGTCAAACGTCTAGCTCAACCCACGTTAAGCCACTCCTCCCCCGGCCAACATCCCACAATGACAATGTTAGCTAGATGCTAGTCTCGCATTGCCAGACATTCCTCCACAGCGCAGCGGTGGAGAAAGCGGAGAAGAGGAGTTGCTAGATGCTGCTACGTTTGCGGTTATAAAAGTCACCTTTTATAGGCTAAACATAACGACCGCTAAAAAAAAACACCATTACCTTGCAGAGTTTTGTGCCCGACTGACACCCGCCCTTTCTCTGCTTAACGGCACTGCAACAGCCGCTGTACCCAGGTCTCAGTCGCCATCTGTCGGCTGCAGCCGCTGAACAGAAGTGGGGGAAGAATTTCGGCAGGGGGGAGACTTTCGGTACTACTATTTTCCAGACCCTGTTATACAGCTTGTCTATGTATAACACTGTATTACACATTATGGTTGCATGCGGGTTTGTAAGAAAATGGGAATCATACTGTCCAACATATTATAACGTTGAAGCTGGCGACGGTAGCCTAATGTTAGCAACAAGAAGATTCCATAACATAACGTTATACATTGCAGAGCGACCTGTAGAGAGCATATACTGTGTCCCAATCCAACAATTTAGGCTAACGTTACACGGTTGTTTTGCCAAAGTTAAATTGCATGTTTCCATTATGAGGAAGTCAAACTTGCGGTTTCTGTCATATGTCCGTCACGGTGGTTGTAAGCAGCCGTGGCTCGCCTGGGTCCTCCGGTAACGTTAGCTGTTAGCTAACGTGTGTTAGCATGCTGCCGTTAGCACTAGTCGGGATCACTTCCCCGGCTGTCTCAATTTTTTTTGCGAGTTACTAACTTGAGTACTGCAATGCAACTGTAATGCAAGCACATGAATGTAGAAATTACTGAAAATGCCCATCCCTACTACATTAGCTGTGGTAGAAATTTATGAAACTCAACGCTTAGCTAGCTACTTGTTAGGAGTTAATTAGCTAACTCTGCATCCTTTTGGTTTGGGTTAGCTTGGGATCACACTGGGATCACTTCACCCGTCTGCAGTAGGGCTACATCTAGGAGACAATTTCCCTTCAGATGCTAAAAAAGTTGAATAATTAAAAACACAAAAAGCAATCTACACCAAGTCCTTAGAAAACAGTTCCATATTTATTGCAAAATATTTTTGTACAGAATAAAACTGAAAAAACATCAACAGAGGAGGAATGGACAGTAAGGCCAACATCATAACTCCAAGAGCTGAACTGTACAAACACCAATAATAACATTTGCTGCTTTGATAGTGTTTTTATACAGAAATTGTTTCCCGCCCTCACAGCGACCTCTTTAAGGGGGAGAAAAAAAGAATTCAAACATATTCCCCATTTTTCTAAAACTTTATTGCCTTTGCCTGTAAACCCATCAACATAGAACACCAATGGACAATCCTTAAAATGTTGAAATTTCTGTAAGAAACTTGTCCCTTGATTGATAATGTTTCACAAAATACAAATATATATACTTGTAAAAAGCTCCAAACAATATGGGACTGATAATATTTTAGAAGTGTTGTTTCACTCGTCACTGAGAACATGAGAGAGCACTATAACTAAAGTTAGAGGCTAACACCATTAGCTCAACTTCTAACACCAGTAACCAAGTGTGCTGAGAGAACACTTCTTATTTTGAAGAAAATAAAATGTGAATGTTTGCTTTTAGTTTACTTCACACTGCTGGAATAATTGAACCCTCACTTGAGCTTTGAGGGGTTTAGCATAGTGCGTCTAGATAAATTCGGGCGTGCATGCCCATGCACATCCTCATGCAATTTGGCACAGATGTAAAAGTTCTTTCCTCAAAGTAAAACTTGTGGTAAACGCGGCTCAGTCTCTTCAGCTCCTTCTCTTACATCTTTTTTTTCTTTACACATAAAAAAGGCAGAGTGAGACAGGATACATTTTTCTTCCCCGACATTCAAATGTACATCTTTAACATTGGCTCTCCCAAACTTTGGGATCTAATGAAGACAAAGAAACTCCTGTCTCTGGAAGTTTATTATAGAAAATTAAATTAAATAACGATTAAAATAGATAGGATTTTTTTTTTCTCATATGCATAAGCCCTTCAAGAAAACACAACACACCAAAACATTAAAAAAGGATGAAGGTGATGTACAATCCAGAAGAAAACGGGTTTCTTCTGAAAGGACTCCATTGGGAAGGTAGACGTGGAACTAGAGGTGCAACACAACAATGTCATGTTTTTGCCCTTCTGATTCTATATTATACAATAGATCTGGTGGACGAATAACAAAACACGAGTATCCGCTGCTTGTTGGGGTCTCTACACCAGTTAGATGACAGACAGACCGTGGTCTTCAGACACAAACAGGCTGACCAACACAATGCTTTTAAGCTGACTGCTGCTTCTGCTTTTTTACTCAAACTATTTTTGCAAACATTAATTTCACTAATGAGAATGACATTTTAAAAGGTTGATAAAGTGAATTGTGAGACACTCACTATGCACAACTTTATTAATAATCTTGTCTTTCAGTGTCTGTACACTGTAGCTCTGTAATGGTGTGTGTGTGTGTGTGTGTGTGTGTGTGTGTGTGTGTGTGTGTGTGTGTGTGTGTGTGTGTGTGTGTGTGTGAGGGGGTTGGGGGGTGGGGGCTCTTTAACCTGTTATGGATATCACAAGTGTTTTCAATGATTTGATACCCTGAGTAGAGGACATAGGCTTGGGGTGAAGTTCAGTAGAAACAAAAACACCAACTGGAAAAAAAAAAGGACATTACTAAGTAATACCACCTTTCACACATAAATAAAAACCTGTACTGATCGGTACATTAAAAACCACAAATGTAACCAGAGAAAAATAAAACAACGACGACAAATCACCCATGACAACACAGTCGTTTTCAGCTTAACAATATGCATATATTCATGCATATATAGTGTGTATTTCCCCTTGCATACAGGCAAGTGGTTGGGGACTATATAGAGAGCCTTTAGTTATACCAACTCCCTCTGCAGAGACTAACACTGATTATTAAGAGACTGGTACAAATGAGAGCAAACATAATTTACAGGACAGGCTGAGGGGCGAGAAAATGGGGATTGATTCTGTGCAGCCTTGTAAACAGAAGAGGCCAGACAGCCAGAGAGGATGATGGGTAACAGACATCCACTTAAAGCAGCAAAGATAGGATGGATTACACGAGGTGGAGGCTGAGTGGGAATGAAGAAAAGAATAGGTGGGGGGCCTTTTTCTCCCAGCTTACCATCAAAGTACTTAAAGTGGCAGCATTACCTCACAACTTCGCCTCGTCTGCTTCCCGTTGGTCTCGGTGGAACATCAGTTCTGACGCCGAAAATAAAGTTCAGGTTATCGTCAGGTTTCTGACTGCACTGCTCAAGAGGGAAACTACTCAAAATGTAACAGACAGTGGACTCTCAGCGATGTTACACAGCGTCTTATGATAAAGAAACCTATGGGCTGAGTGAGTATTCGACAATGGGTGGGGTGGGGGGAGGGATGAGAATGAGGGTGTGACAGGCAGATATCGGTCACTGGGTCTTCAAAGGTACTGTAACAGCTGCCCACCCCCACTTCTCTCCAGCCCCCTCCGACATCCTTTTGGGGGTTTTAAGAGCTGAGAGGACAGAAAAGCTCAGACGAATAACTGGATGCGCTCGCGGATGGTCTGCCGACAGATCGGGCAGGTCTTGAGCGCGGCGCTGCAGTCGATGCAGGAGGCGTGTCCGCACTGGAAGACCAGCTTGATGTGGTTGTCTATGCAGATGGGGCAGGTGATTCGCTCCTCCATCTGACGGTAGCGAGACTGCAACTGCTCCAGCAGGTTGTGCTGCTCTGAGTTCTCGGTGCCGGGGCTGCAGTCCACCTCCGTTTGGTCTGTGGACCAAACATGGATGATGTTAAACCAATGAAGAACTGAGTTTAAAGACTTAGACAATAACTGTAGGTTATTGTTTTCTGATGTTAATAGAAGTCAAATGTATGAAAGCCGTGCAAGATGAGACTGTCCTGGTGTTCAAAGATAATAAGGCTGCATATCAGTCCCTCCAGGATTTCGCGATGTCGCGATCGCACCAGTTCACGCAAATTCAACCAATCACCGTGACATTGGTGCGACTCGCAATTTGGACCAATCACCGCAACCTTTCCGCAAATGAGTTTCCCGCGACTTCAACCAATCCCAGCAGTCCCACGTGCCAGACTTTACGTCAGTATAATGTGACTCTGAGTACCACTGACCAAGCGGGAGTGAGAGAGAGCTTGTTTCCGATATGAAGACAAGACTTGAACATCTCACATTTACCAACAAAACGTACAACAAAAAAGATTTCAGACCGTCTTGCCAACCTGTATACATTTTAACATCAATGTACGCTGTAACATTTTTCACCATAAAGTCGCTGAAGCGGCTGCTGTTTCAATCCTGTCGGCTGTCTGCAGCGGGCGGGGGCTGCTGCTCATACAGTTCCCCCCCCGCTACTGACACGCGCACACACAAACACACACGGTGGATGCAGGAAAAACCGGAGATGAGACGACACGATGACCTTAATTGAGGACAGCTATGCTCTTTATTGTAAGTGCAATGATAAGTTAAAGTCCAATAAGTTCTTTATCAAACCGTATGAATGTGTGTCCCAGGTCAGGATAGGACATTAACTAACAATGTAAAGATCAACAAGCCACTGACACATATTCATTCAATAAATTATAATTTATTGTCTTAAATCCACCAGCCATTTTCATATCATACCAACATTTGCAGCATCCTGAACCTTTTTGGTAAGGTTACTAGGAAAATTAGGATGGTTTTATTCTCCCCGAAACAAGTTTCCTTTTTATTTTTAAAGAACTATACAAAAAAAAAGGCAACTTTTTTTGCAACTTTCACTGTCTCCCGCAACTTTGCTGCAACAAACATACAAAAGACATTGCAACTTTTATCGAAATGTTTTACAAAAGCTCCCGCAAAGATCCGGCATTTTGGGCCGCAACAATCTCAAAAAAAGGCCACGAAATCCTGGAGGGACTGGCATATACAGCAACTGACCATGGATATAGCATGACTCAAAATGTCTGACAATGTCATTGGTGGCTTGCTTTAATCGACCACTCAAGACTTCTAACACAGAAGTCCTGGGATGTTCACACAAAAAGTGCACAGTGCATATGGGACTTTGAAATCATTCAAACTCATGAACGAACATTAAGGCAACAATCAATTGCAACACTGAAAGCAAAATTTAGAAAAAGAAATGCAGATAAATTATAACATTAAAAAGGTTGCTGTTTTTAAAAAACAAACAAACAAACAAACAAACCCAAAAATAAAAGCTGTTTAGTCACTATTAGGCTCATCATTATGTTGGACAAAGAGATATTTCTGTCCCAAACAGGAGTATATACTTATAGAAGACCTTAATTGTTTTTGTCCTTTACCTAATAACATATCCCAGATAACAAGAAAAAGAGGATTCTTCTTACCTTGTCTAATTTTCTTTGTGATTGTGACTTGGCATTTGATGCATTTCTTCATTCGATGGGCACACTCTGTTTAGACAAGGATAAGGTCAGCAAAGAGATACAGAAGCGATACAAAGAGAATACAACAAATAATGCACCTACAGTATAAATAATTTGTCCACGTTATTTAACACACAAACCAGTTATTGTATCTGCCTATTGATAACAGTGTGGCCCTTTGCTGCCATTGGCTTCATCAATGATGGCCATCACAGAGTCCTCCACTAACTCTAGTCTCCACCTACCTTCACAGGCCACGCTGTGCTGGCAGGGGCAGAAGAGAACCAGCAGAGCCAGCTCGGAGCAGATGAGGCATTCGCTGGGCCCCGGCGGTGTGGGAAGAACCAGGTTGGTCATGGTGTTGGGCGTAGTGTGGACCCGCCGCAGGCTGGCGCTGCTCAGGCCCTGTCCACAAGTGATGGCCTGCAGACGCTGCAACCTGATAGACAGCACACAGCAGTGTTTCATCACTAAAGCTTTTTTCTGTAGCAGTGGATTTCTGTTCCTCTATACATTCTAGTTCATTTGCATGTAAAAAAGAAAAGGCATCAGCAGTTTTAAACACAGCAGTATGAACATGGCGTTAAAAATAGAGTCTTTGGTTTATCAATCCAACCTATTTAGTAATATTATTATCCAAAGGCATTATGGATGTTGGCACTGCTTTTACAGACATCTACCTGTGTTTCTCAGAAAAGCTCTTGATGAGCTGCAGAATGGTGCTGTCTGCCACCAGGTCCAGGGGACTCTTTCCCTTGTGGTTGGCGTAGTTAATGTCGGCCCCTTCCTGCGCTAGAAAACAAGCGATAGCTGCGCCAACACTCAGCTCGATATTCCCCAGAAGACCTGAAGTGCTCAGCTGTGGATACACAGGATGACAATGGGGAGAGAGGAGGGGAAAGACCGAACAAGAGAGAAGTTGCAGTCAAAACAAACACGATTTTGAGGTAGACCTCCACAAACACACATACTCTCACTAAGGCTAAGAACGGATCTTGTGGAAATAGTAGTTGAGAATACATTAAAAACTTAGTCAAGGACAGAGATTATAGTGAGCACAAAAAAAAGGAAATGGAGGTAAACACCAGTGCGATCCAGCTAAGGCTGATACATAAACCCAAATGTAATCAGCACTGAAGAACTCCCCCAATGACTCATCTGCTAACAATAATGGCCAAAACAGCCCTGAGCACTTAAGTCTAGCCACCTTCATGGTTTTGTGTGTGTGTGTGTGTGTGTGTGTGTGTGTGTGTGTGTGTGTGTGTGTGTGTGTGTGTGTGTGTTTGTGCGCGTGGGCTTGGCAGGTGCCCAGGATGTTGAGTGGAGCTGCAGTGTTTGCGGTCATGTAGACTGGAAAGGACGTTCTTCATTGGTGCAATGATATTAACAACAACTGATGTAACAGTCATATAAAAAGTGCTGCACAAAGCATGGTGTCAAGGTCTCTTAACGAGGAATATTAAACTACTTCTTGTGAGTAAATGGCTCTCTGACAAGCGTGACGGAGATTAAAAGGGATGCTGTGACATTATAATTCTGATCTTCAGCAGCAGGTGGATACAGTTACAATGTTACATTGCAGGTGTTTAAAGCAGCTCTAATGAATACTTTTTTTCAATTAGCAATGGGTTAGATAACTAAATATACTGTAAGTGAGAGGTGTCGCTCATAGTGATAACTCCACAGAGAATTACCACCTAACTCTGCAGTTCCCCTCAGCTCTACAAAGCATTTTAGTATCTTTCAGCTCATTGTTTTGGTTTTATGACCCACAACTTCACTGCGAAAAAGCACCAGTGTCCGCTACCTGCTCAGCACCAAACAGCAGACAGACACAGTTAGCAGCTAGCTGGTAAACATAGTGGCGCATTTAGCAGCTAAAGAACCAGATATTTCCCTCAGGAGTTGGTTGCAACAAAAACACTAAGACTAAATCAACCCCGTAGACCATGGGTGTCAAACTCATTTTCCCAGAGGGCCACACTGGAAAAAGAGAATCACACCGAGGGCCAGACATGTAGGGTTTATTGACGTGATTTTGTTACTGCAGGTCACTTTTTTAAAAACATTTTGGTAACTTTTTTCCCTAATTTTTGTTCCAACGTTTTTATGGCTTTCTCAGACATTTGTCATCTTTTTGTAAATTTGTTGCTTTTTACGACATTTTTTTTACGCTTTTTGTCACATTTATGTTGACATAAAGCCCTACACAAGTCATCAAAAGAGTTCCTTAGCCATCATAGAATTTAGCAAATCAAGCAAAACTATTTTTTTAACCTCAACCTGTTTCACAGCCTGAAAATTCTGTGGGAATTTCTGAGTCTCAGAGTCGGCAAATCTGCCAAATTCTGCTTTGAATGTCAGTTAATTGCAGTTTAAATAAACACTTTCCTGTGTTTTTGGTTTGGCGCACAACTAGGCAGGCCAAAATGTATTGTGAACCCAAATTGATATACATCTGCAAGGGGCCGAATTTGGCCCGCGGGCCTTGAGTTTGACACATGTGCTGTAGACTAAACAAAGAACTTTACATTCCTTCCCTCTGCTTTTGTTTACCATTCCCTACCTGCTTCAATATTAGGTCCGTCCTTATCCATCAAGTCTTTATTTACCTTGCTATGAGTCTGTTGAAACTGCATGCATTCATCCTTTTTTCCCACTTTTAGTCTTAATCTACCTGCCTTTTGGT
Organism: Perca flavescens; assembly: GCF_004354835.1. Taxonomy (NCBI): domain Eukaryota; kingdom Metazoa; phylum Chordata; class Actinopteri; order Perciformes; family Percidae; genus Perca; species Perca flavescens. The sequence continues at coordinate 27,403,072 of NC_041337.1, forward strand.
GCCTATTTACCCATCATTCCATCTATATTTAATCCTCTTTGAGTGTTTCATGTAGTCTTCCTTTGGTCCTTTATTTGCTTAACCATCTCTTTAGTAACCATTCTTCTGTTTTTGTTTACACTCTCTCCAGTCTCAAGTATTTAGACGTTATTTCACGTCTTTTCATTGTGTTCACATCTTTTGAAAGTTGTGTTGTCTTTCTTCAGCTCATTCAGTCCTAACAATACCCAGAAGTGGTTCAGTGGTAATGCATCACACAACAGCTGTCGTTTCAATATAACTCCCTCCTATTATGAGGTGAGTAATGTGAATAATCACAAAATAATATCACATATATAATAATATCATAATTAAATATCCTGAATGAATAAATAAAACATACACTATTTGCTGTGGCCTGTAAGTGTAGGCAGCCATATCGTCAGCATGCTTTGTGAAGTAAACTAGTGAACCTTATTTTCTTCATGTGTACATATATTATCACTACTTTAACAGAAGAAAATCTGCCAGTTTGAGCTTTTTAATCATTTCTCCCCTAAACCAGACAAAAAAAAATCCAACTCTAGTTGCTCCCCTTAGAATAAACAATACTTTAAAATGGAAAATAAGTAACAAGTTCAAAGAACAAATAAACAACATGCCACCTCCCTGTTTGTTCTCACCCTGCAGTAGAGCGATGTGGAGCAACCCTCGTTGCTCTCCTCTGTGCTGCTGGTTCCCACAGCGGGACTTAGCATAACATTGGCCAGCTGCGGGCGGAGGAGGGCAACGTGCATGGCCGTGTCACCGTCCTCGTCCTCCATGTTGACGTCGGCGCCCTCGGACACCAGCAGCTGCACCAGGTCGATGTGGCCCTGCGTCACCGCCAGCTGCAGCGCCGTCTGGTTCCGGTTGTTGCGGATGTTGATGTCGCAGCGTCCCTGTGGAAGAGGAGGTGAATGAAATGTATAAAACTATGGTGGTTGCATACTGTACTGAAACGCCTGTTCTGTATTAATCTATGCATTTTTGCACAGCAGCAAAACCATTTTAAAAAGGACTCTGATGTGTTACTGTCTTCAGCTTACCTCCTTGATGAGGATCTCAGCGACATCGCGGTGGTTGTTGAGGGAGGCCAGATGCAGCGCAGAGAAGCCGTCCTCCTTCTTTACATCTACCAGCTGCCGCGCTCTGGCCAGGATCTTCTCTGTGGCCCTGCCGCCAGGACAAACAACACAAGACTCAATTGACCACACTCCTCAAGGCTCATGGCTGTATCTGTAATAGTTGCTCCAGTGCTTTTTACTGTACTAGTCCTCCCTTTAAAAAATGTCCGGCTGCTGAATGTTGCTGTTACCACAACTACCTCGTGCCCAGTAGTAGGAAAAAGGATTCTGATAGTGGTTGTTGAGGCGAATATTAATATTCTCTTATTAAATGTGTTCCTACATAAAATATTAAAGAAGCCACTTTCATACTCATATCTTGATTTAGGCTTAGTATTACATACATGAACCTGATGAGACACAGTGACAGTGCAAATACAACAACACCGCTGCAATATACACCGAGTATATACCTCTCAGAATATCATCCTGTGCCACAGTGTACTTGACGTAAGCATGGACAGAGATGCAGCAGCTTGTACAACGGTTAACAAGCCGATCTAACAAGGTAACAATGAGGCACAACAGGCAGCCACTTCTCACTAAACAGAGCCAACTGACCTCTTGATATACAACTAACCCTTTCTTCCCCTACCCAAAGTGTTACAGGTAAATTGTTACTTTAATCCTTAAATAATAGTAGATCACTTTTATCCTTGTAGCTTGCCATCATCATATTCAGTATTTAACCACAGTGTGCTATAATATGGACAGAATATCACTATCAACACCTCACAGCTCGACACAACTGAGAACATTATGCTCAAATCTTTCCCGGTCAAACATTTTACCCATCATGTTTTGGCATCCATCTAGTTTTGTCAGATAACAAAATGTTATCTTTAATGTGAGGAGTTCTCTGAAGGATGTCACCACATTCAGTAAAGTGAGAGTATTACAACTTATTTTGTGTGATTCAGGAAGTAGGCTGATGCTGCAGTGTGAGGCTGGGCTGCACTGTCCTCTGCTCTGTAGCTGAGCCTGCTTTATGACGTGTGAAATTGAAGCTGACAGCCCATAGCGAGCACCCAGGAAGCTGGCATGCCACCATGAAGGCTTTGGCACGATGTGACCCAACCTTTCTATGAATGTAAGGCTAATTTTAATGTTAGCTCTGCTGGATTTCACTATTTAGAAACACTGGTGTTGCTGAGGTTTGATAGATAAGGCTGGTGTTTTTCAGATCGATCAATATATCAGAATGAAGGAGACTGATGGACAACACACAAGGGATGCTTTTTGCTCCCAGCTGAAAGGGGAATGCCACCTAAATTAAGAATTGCATTATGTTATGTCCATGGCCTTGGACAGAACATGAGCTACTCTCTCTCAAAGCTAGAAACCAGAGAAATAACTCTCAAACTTGTGATGTCATCAAGTACAAAGTGTGAAGCTGCTCCATAGACAATGAAAGGGAGACTGATTTTGTAGACCAGAAAATCTGAAACAGAAAATGTACCCATATACTCAAAACATTCCCGTGGGTGCTTTCAGTTAGCCTGGCTCCGCCCTCCTACATACATCCGCTCAATTGAAATTTTCCTTCAGTACACCGTCTGGGTTTGCGGTATATTCTTGGGTTTTCTCCGGCCAAATCTTTGGCGGTCGAATCAGCGAACAGAGGGAGTGGCTGAGAACGATGACATTGAGGTTGTGCGCTAGTTTGAGTTGTAGTTCCGTAACGGCGGCGGAGAAAGATGCGAGCAAAGCCATTGGGTCCATTGTGGCAACGCTGCCGAATATCCAGAAGTTAAGAACAATCTTTGCTGAGTTTTGTTGGTGGCCATGATGTTGTGGCCCTCCTCCCCACGGGGTTCGGGAAAAGTTTGATTTTCCAGCTCGCTCCATTAGTGGTGAAGGAGTTAGCTAAGGCCAATGCAAGCGATGCTAAGCCGACGTCACAACCAAACGTTAGCGATTGGTTATGGCAGATCCAGAATAGCTCTGGGCAGATCCAATTCAATTCAATTTCAATTCAATTTTATTTATAGTATCAATTCATAACAAGAGTTATCTCAAGACACTTTACAGATAGAGTAGGTCTAGACCACACTCTATAATTTACAAAGACCCAACAATTCCAGTAATTCCCCCAAGAGCAAGCATTCAGTGCAACAGTGGCGAGGAAAAACTCCCTCTTGGGAAGAAACCTCGGACAGACCCAGGCTCTTGGTAGGCGGTGTCTGGCAGTCCCGGTTGGGGGTGATAGTTTTAAACTTAAACAGAGTACCCGCCTTCAAGGAAGTTAACACTTCTCAATGGAGAGTGGCCAGACTCTCTGGACAAATGAAATGTACGAGAGTCTGATAGGACCAGGCTAGCTTTCAGTGTCATATATAACATCTTTCCCAATTCATTGTCTATGGAGCAGTTCCAGACTATACACTTGATGGCATTACACATTTGAGTTTTAGCACTCTAGTTTTTTGGATTTGGGAGATAGCTGTTCATGTTTACTAATATTTTTGGACCGTCTTGGACAATAGGAATAATATGTATAATTATTTTGAAAATGGGCGTTTCCCTTTAACATACTTTTTGACTTCCACATTTAACTGACAGACAGCTCCTTATTAATAGAGAAAACAACTAGAGGGTGTAAATACATTGCAGAAATCCGGCAGAACATCAATACAATTCATACCCAATGAGTAACCAATACGTGTGATATTCAAGCAAAAATACAACCCAAACTGAGACTTTACAGCTGGGGCACAGATGACTGACAGAAAAACTGTATTTACAATTTCTTTTTACCTTTTATGATATTTTTTTCTTAAAATTGATGATTGATGAATGATTACTTCATCATGTAGTTATTTCTGAAGCTCGACTTTAGTCATTCTACAACCTTGAAAACGTAACAAAATCATCAGACTGAATGACAGATGCACTGCCATTAATTATGAGCCATCTTTGCCCATCTGTTTTTAAATGATGCGTCTAGATAGTGTTATCAGGTTTGTATTACGCTGTAAAATGCCCCTAGTAGTGTAGAGTGCTGATGCATTTCAAATGCATTACTGAGGGCTTGACCGCTGAGAGCTTAGGCTGCTTTGGTACATGTATAGTATGGTCGGGATCTCCGCTGGGTGTATTAAAAGGGATGAAGGCTGTTGGGGAGACATTGTGTCGGAGCCTTGGAGGTCATTTGTACCCGCAATGCAGCTCTGTGGGTGTATGTGTGCGTTGAAGGTATTGATAGAGGGAAATTCCTGCTTTTTAGTTGGCTCCAGAGCACCTTGGCTAGCCAAAGAGCTCACCCTTGCAGATCTGAAGTAGACACAGCAGTGTCAGTTGTGTCACCTTTGTGTCCACTACGCCTCATTTCTCTGCATTATTTCCATAATCGTTAGTCCTGTGTGTTCATGAATATTCAGACTTGAGCTGACGTTTTGGGGCAGTTTTGTACAAACACTCCTTCACACAGCTAGAGGGCATCTCGGACACACTGGCGATGACTTTTCTGGAGACTGGAGTCATTGTTTGGTTATTTGCGGGAGTTTGTATCATGCTTGTTTGAAACTTGCTTCTTGATCAAAGCTTGATCAAAGCAAAAGAAAGGTACCAAGACAAGTTCTAAATCTGGAAGTGACAAAATAAATGAAAAATAAAAAGGATTTTGATTTCATGTATAGCTACGAGTGAGAATACTGTGAAATCTATCTGTTGTGTCACAAACAGTTTACTTTGTACTGTCAAAAGGCACAATGTAACTCCAGAAAGACTGGAGTAAATAGGAAGAATAGAATAAACTGTTGGGGAACAAAAGGGATCTGGTGAAAGTGAGGAAAACATAGAAGCTATGAGGAGGTGAGATTACAGGAAACTGGGAGAAATTCAGGCAAATATTCTTACCTTTCAAGTAATTACAGTAAACAGACTAACCATTCTATCCTAACTATCCATTGGCCTCTTCTGTCAAGCTGAAAAACTCCAGAAGAAATCTGGCTGCTTGCCTTGTTTCTTTTCTTTCCCAGGACTGTTTGTGAACTTGGCCTCTAGCCTTCTTTTTCCATTTCCTCAGAAAAAAGAAAATGCCAATAAACAAAATATTCTCATCTTTCTGTCACAAAAAAACATCAAGGGCCACAGCTGCTCACAGGAACTCCAAACAGTGTCCCATCAAACAAAAACTCTACTTTTATGGATGATCTTTCCTTTCAAAGCGGAGGACAGTAAAGCAATTATCAATGGACCAACTAGAGGGGAAAATCCCAGGCAGAGCTACAGATTGTACTTTGGTAGCTGTAAATAAAAAGTTGATGAACAGCAAAGAGCATAGGGAGGAAAATTCATAATCTCTCTATAAATTAGAGGAATCTATGTGAGTGTGTGTGGTCCCCCCACATGCGCAGTACAGCAGCGATGGCGGGGAGTTGCTGCATCCCTAGAGCTAGAAGGCTTATTGATTGTGGTTCAACGGCAACCGGCGTCATATGCCAAAACGTGTCATATGCCCAAAAAGTGGTTATCCGCCAAAAACTGATTGCTGTCTACCCTACATGCAAATACAATCGTACACAGACACATGTTAGATGAATTCCCATGCTCTTGGGCTCTCCAGTACGTCGTTTTCTCTGGCCGTTTTTTTTTTTGTTCAAGGTTTTTTTATTATTATTATCATCATTATTATTATTATTATTATTATTATTATTATTATTATTATTATTATTATTATTATTATATAAAGTCAGGACAATAGTTTCAAACATTGTGCAATAGTAATACAACATAAATGAGAATAAAATAAAGAGTCCTTTTCCCGAGCCCATACCATACCCATTCCCATATCACCCACCCCCCAAGATAGGTCTTAGATGCCGCATGCCACGCACAAACAAACGCGCTGTTTAAGAGCAGAGGCTGGGGAGGCCGCTGGCTAGCAGGCTGAGTCCAGCTCCCTCCCTTCCTCCCTCCCTTGCCCGGGGCACATCGCTACGCGCTGTAGCAGCTTCCCCAGCAGGCTGAACCGGGCTCCCTCCCTCGCCCGGGGCACATCGCTACGCGCTGTAGCAGCTTCCCCAGCAGGCTGAACCGGGCTCCCTCCCTTGCCCGGGGCACATCGCTACGCGCTGTAGCAGCTTCCCCAGCAGGCTGAACCGGGCTCCCTCCCTCGCCCGGGGCACATCACTAGGCGCTGAGCTGCATCGCTACCTGGATGTGTGATGTCTAGACGAACGCCTAATCTCTTGATGAGCCGCAGCCAAGCCACGCCTGATTGAAACAAAGTTGTGGAAAAAAATACTGGGAATCAAGCAATCAGGCACTGCACTAGTACCTATAAATTCTAAATATAGAGTTTTGAATTTACTCCACAAAAATTAATAGGTGATAAATAAAGTGTGATGACATTTGTTAACAATCAATCTAATGCCTTTAAATTGTATGTAACAATTTTTAATTTAGCCAGAACTAACAAGGAAAACATTGCACAACAAACACAGCTCCTGCACTGTATAAATGTACTATAGGCCTACTGATGATATACGAATGAACTGGTGAACTAAGCCAATCCTGAACACTATAAATCCTGTGTCTCTACATTTGGCGCAGTGGCTGATGTCAAGCTAAATGAGTGCTGGAGAGTGCAGCCTAAACTCCCAGCACTGCACATATGACACTTGCCAGAACAGATCGGACTTTTATTAAATGACTGTCTACTGCGGCCTCCACTCCCGTTCTTTTTCCTCTCTCACTTGCAGTTATTGTCTTTTTTTCCCCTTGCTCAGTCTACATTTGTCCAGCCACGGCACTCATGTACATGGCCGTCCTATAATTAAATTTGCTGTAGGATCTTTTTCGACTTGTGTATAATATGAGCGGTGAGGGGGCAGGTTGTAAGAGTGATGAGGAAATGTGGGTCACTGGGGGTTGAAGTTGGTAGGTCACAATTTAGCACTTAAAATTTTCCTTCGACAAGAAAATGGATTGACTTACGGTCATGTTTTACTAGTTTAGTATTTGACAGACTGGCATAAGTAGATGGTGGAGTCTGCAGGCAAATAACCAGAGGACCAAGCTATGGTAATCTACTCACAGCCTGCAAATCTTTACTAACGACAATAACAGGTCTTCCACTCTTTGGAATATAAATTTCAAAGATATTATCTATCAAATTACATAAAATGAAAATCTCCAGTTGAAACCTTGAATGAAGTGGCAATGCCTCAGGGAGGAAATGTATGGTGATGCTAGTGTTTTTCATTCCTGCTTCCTTTCCTTCATGGCACCTCTTAAAAAAGAGCCAGGGACAATTTTCCATTACATTGTTTTGGGTTTATTTGGAAGGAAAGTTCATATGAGGTCATGAAAGCCCTGGAGCAAAGAAGCAGTGTGAATAATAAGTAACTTAGTACTGTGAGGGGATTTCCTATTTTTTTCAAACGGGTGGAAAAAAATATATATTCTTGATCTTAGCGAAGTGATCTTCCTTACATCGATGTGATTCAAGAC